>NC_069684.1:62117164-62417224 GCF_023699985.2 Odocoileus virginianus
CTAAGTTGTGTCTAAATCTTTGTAACATCATGGACTGCAGCCCTCCAGGCTTCTCAGTCCATGGAATTTTTTATGGAGTGGGTTGCCAATACTTTTCCAGGGGATCTTCCTGACCCAAGGATCAAACACGCATCTCTTGGGTCTACTGGATTGGCAGGTGGACTTTTTACCACAGAGTCACCCAGGAAACCCATAATTTGCATTATGGTTCACTATTTCTTTTGTTGTTGTTGTTACTGAAATTGTTCTAGGTTTGGCCATTGGGTCCTATGTCCTTTTGACATAGCTCCATCATGGTGGGGATTGTATGTTTTGTCTGTTTGTTTGTTTGATTTTGTTTTGCCTAGTTCTGTTCAAGCACTTAAGTTTCTGCCAGGCCACAGGCTCATGGTGTATATTTCTTGCCTGAGTCTTAAAATCGACCATTTATCCTAAAAGTTCTGATTTCTTAAAAAAAAAAAAAAAAAGACTTTTTTATTGGAGTGTGGAAAATTCCATGGGCAGAGGAGCCTGGTGGGCCACAGGAGCCAGGATCACGAAAAGCTGGACACAGTTGAGGGACTGAGCATGCACACAGGGACATTTAATAATGTTCTGATAATTCAGGTGCACAGAAAAGCAACTCAGACATTCATATACATGTACCCAGTCTCCCCGCAAACACCCCTCCCATCTAGGCTGCCACAAACATTGCAGTAGGCCCTTGTTGGTTATCCATTTTAAATATAACAGTGTGTTTATTTCGTTCTCAGACTCCTTAACTATTTCTTCTCCCCCACCCATGCCCCCAAATGAACTTATTTACAAAGCAGAAACAGACTCACAGAGTTAGAAAAAGAACTTATGGTTACCTATTTTTTTTTTTTTTTGTTTAATTGAAGAATGGCATCAGAAACCACAGTCTGTTGGCTGAGTTTGATCAATGGTACTAGTGGGTTGTTAATGTCAGTCCACACAGCAAGAACATATAGATGGGACATAATAACATATGTACACACACATATATAAATATTTTATCTGTGAGCACCTGTTATCTATATGGAGATAAACATGAGTTTATACTGATGTCTCCAACTCTATTCCAGGACCACATGCATCATTTTAGTCTTTTTCCCTTGTTTACCTGTAATCTCTCATCTCAGTAGTGGGAAACCAGACTCTCACCACTTGACATCAGTTTATATAACTGTTAAATTCCAGTGTACATGGTGAGCAGTTTCACAATTGTTAACCCATACCCTTATGGGAGGGCTTCCCAGGTGGCGCTGGTGGTAAAGAATGCACCTGCCGATGCAGTAGGTGCAAGAGATGTGTGATCAATCCCTGAGGTGGGAAGATCCCCTGGAGAAAAGAATGGAAACCCACTCCTGTAAAATCTCATGGGCTGAGGAGCCAGGTGGGCTACATCTATGGAGCCCACTCAGACATGCCGAGTGACTAAGTACACACACAGTACATCCTCATGGGAAGTTACTTTATTACTTTAGCTTTCCTGAAATCCCACCTTGCATAGAATCACATATTCAGCATTTTAAGTTGTAACGCAGTTATACTGGTATGTGGTAGCATATTAGGTGAAAATAATTCTATAATCTTATCATAATCATTAAGTCTCACTTTTTAAGTGAATCTATGTGCTTAGACTGTGACCTTCACAAGTGTTTCTTAGCTTCTCCCCCAAGCTACAGGCAAGATGAGAAGGATAGAGGAGACTAAATTCAGCGGGATATATTTCTTACAGGTGGGATACTGTACTGGTAAAGTCTTTGTCCTTTGAGAATAGCAGTTTGTTAGAAAGAATGTTCTGGGCAGACTTCGCAATTGTTACTTTTTCCCTCTTCCTGCCTCCAGGAGAGATTCATTGGCTCCTCACTGTGAGAACTCTTAGGAGTTCCTGGGGGTAAAATCCATTGAGATCCGTGAGGCAATTTAAGACCACAGAGTTCAAGAATTTCTCACTCTCAAGCTAGTTCACAAACAACCTTTAGGTATTCTTCAAAACCATCAGTTAAGCGATGCTTCCAGTTGACCGCATCAGTGACTTTTGCTCTACTTAGATCTCAGTTGTGACTTTCTGGATTTACATGTCTCTCCAGACTTCAGTCCCTGGAGGTGGTAAAGAATCTGCCTGCAATGTGGAAGACCCAGGTTTGATCCCTGGGTGGGGAAGATTCCCTGGAGAAGGGAATGGCAACCCATTCCAGTACTCTTGCCTGGAGAATTCCATGGACAGAGGAGCCTGTCTGACTACAGCCCATGGGATCACAGAGTCGGGCATGACTAAGGGACTGACATTTTCACCTTCTGGATTTCAGATGGTGGTTGTCCTGGGAGTTCAGTTTTCTAATGACTCCAGAAGTCATTGATTTCCAACTTGTTCAGCTTGTTTCTTGGTTGATGACATCTATGCTCTGTCAAGACATGAAATAGAAAACCAGATTTATCATTTTTCCATTGTTTTTTCAGAGGATATTCATCTTCTTTAACATCAATTTTCTCACCATTATATTGCAAATAAGAAATTAAATTAACACTTTATGTTTCCTGTTAGTAAAAATTCTTATTTTTTTTTATGTCTCATTTTATCTCCACACCATTAACATGGTATTTAACCACATGATGGGTACATATTAATACTACAGACTCACAAGGGAAACAATGGAATTTGACACTTGACATAAGTTTTCTTATCAAAATACCTATTCATATGTTACATTTTTTCATTTTGCACAATGAGCTCATCATCTTATCCATTAAAAACCTTCTCTTATGATATGACTAATCCTACAAGTTGTCTAAATTCAAAGTACTTTGAAAGCAGTAATCATATAATCATTAAAGAAATAACATTTTTGATTCCTATTGTTGACACATTTTGAGGTCATTTCTGAGACTGTAGATCCACTTGGGAGATCAGCATTGTTTTCCTCACATAAAACATAGCTTTATACATCATTAATAATTCCTTATTTCAACTTATGAATAAAATGAAAACATAAGGATTTATTAAAGTAAATGAGTGCAAACTCCTTGATTTTCACATAAAGTTTTCCAATCTTTTGTCATTCTCAATTCCACAGCTAATTTTCAAAACCTTAAAGAAAAAACCTGATATTATAAAATCTTTTCAAAGGACATGTTTCCAAAGAATTCAGCCTTCAAGAGAGCACATTCTTTTTTGCTTCCATTTTTCTTTGATGATTTTTAATTGCAGCAACTTGTACTATTGGTACACAAAACTTTGTGAATAAATGCCAATAATTCAAGAAAGGCAAAAATTTAATTGCAGGCCAATGAGGGTGCTGTACAGTCTAAGAAGCACACAAAAAAACAGCATTTTGGATTCTTTGTATTTCCACACCAGTTTGGAGAGCAAACAGTTTATTACAGGAAATGGAGAAATAGTTTATTCTTATCAAAATAAGAATAGTTTATTCTTATCAAAATACCTATCCATATGTTACACTTTTCATTTTAAACGAGCTCATCATCTTAAACTACAGGAAATAGTTTATTTCATGAAAGTTAAATAAGTAATAGTAAAATATATCCTCCATTTTTTCACTAGTAAAATTCCTGTAATAGAAACCTTTTACTCCTAGATGAGAGATTAAGAATTTTAACATGATAACAAGAGAGAAATGTGTTTAACTTTCAAACTTATTAACTTGTGTTTGATATCTAGGGAAGAGCATTTTCAAGTTAAAAAGATAGTCAGTGTTATTTGCAAAAGACTGTCATTCTATTTTTTTAACATGGGGATAAAATACCAGGCATCTTTCTTGCATTTTTAAGGATATTTGAGAATATTAAATATCATATTGAGAATGATATTTAAATATTGTATAAGGAAGGCATCCAAGAAAGATCACATATCAGGAAAAAATTATTAGCAAGCAAGTAGATCCTACCTTATGCTGATAATTCAACATGAAATATATTTCAAACACAAAAACAACTAAAATTGAGTTCCTATTATCTAATATTATTAAACTTTCAATATTTAGTGAATAAACTATTTACATCATTTTTCCTTAAATACTTTCTACATGTAATGAAGATACAATTTTGAATAGACTACCTAATTTCTTTAAATAAAAATTTTTAAATTGGTTCTTATTCTGAAAATGCAAAATAAGTCAATTTTTTTTCATATTTCTGAACATACAGGAACAGTTATAAAAGTGAGTAATAGATTAAAAATAATTTTTAATCGGGAGCTCATTTGATATGAAGAAATTCAGGGAATATGTGCGTGATTGTGTTTGAAGACATTAAAATGTGTAAGAAGAAAGGCTGAAGTAACTTTCATCTTGATACATGTAGCAAACCATCTAACAGATGTTACCAGATTTGCAGTTTCCAATTAGAATTTTTTAAACACAATTAAAGAAGAAAACCAGCTCTGTTTTTAATTAGTTAGAAAGCCATTATTTTGGTTGAGTTGTTTTTGTTTTGTAAAACTTTACAGCAAGCTATTTTGTATTATAGGCTAAAGTGACTCTTGTTCCATTAGTAGGCCTGTTCCAATTTTAATGATCTTTAAAGGTGTTCTATGCCCAAACTCTGGGGTTTTCCTACTTAGTTTGTAATAACTCCCTACCTCACCACACCACCCAAAACCTACCCTGACCCCCAGGGATGATGACTGATGGTTTGCTTTGGGACATAGACTACTTATTTCTTGTATCCTGTGTCCTCAAATATTGGTTTTATTCCCATAAATAATTTTGCTCGGGTAATCCTAACCAACTTTTACCTCTTTTCTTTCATATGAAAAATGTTTGTTTCCAAATGGTTGCTTTTGAATACATTTTTTGTTAAATAGAGAGTGATTTATTTAAAGAGGATTAAAGCTTGGCTTCCTACACGCATGTTCACCAAGTATGAATATTCTGTTTCTCAAACTTTGAAAAACAAAAGCAAAAACTGTTACTTTTCCGGTATTTTTGCTTGTTTGTTTTTCTCTATTCCTCTCCCCCAAATTGATCTATTTCTACCACTTTGAAAAATTTTGAAACAAATAAAATTGTAAAGTAAAGTGTCCTGAGAAATACAGTGGAGAAAAGTTGTTTTCTCAAACTGAGTTGCTACTCTCTGGACCATGCTTTGTTATGTGTTAGCCATTAAGTTGCTAAGTCATGTCTGACTCTTTGCCAACCCCTGGGCTGTAGCCAGCCATGTGCCTCTGTCCTTGGGGATTCTCCAGGCAAGAATACTGGAGTGGGTTGCCATGCCCTGCCCCAGGGGATCTCCCCAACCCAGGGGTTGAACCCAGGTCTCTGGCATGGCAGGCAGATTCATTACCATCTGAACCACCAGGGAAGCCTAGGAATACTGGAGTGGGTAGCCTATCCTTCTCCAAGGGATCTTCCTGACTCAGGAATCGAACAGGGATCTCCTGCATTGCAAGTGGATCCTTTACCAGCTGAGCTACCAGGGAAGCCCAGCTGTGGTCTTTCTTGACTAAAATTCATCACCCAGTTCTAGTGGGTGTGAGGAGGGGGTGGTTTCCATTTAACAAGTAATTCTTAGACACCACCTGGGTGTCCTTCAGTTCAACTCATTTCTGGCACTATCTCCTCTCAACATCAGATTCTACAGGTTGATGCTATAGGTAGAGGACTTAATCCTATGAGACTTCTCCCCTGCCCGCACACACATTTCGGATGCCAGTTGCAAACCCAGGTTATTACTTGTGCTTCTGGATGCTGGGCAAAAACAGATTCCAATTACCACATCCTTGAATTCCATTAATTTTCTAGAGGGTCTCAAAGAACTGAAGAAATATATTACTTACTAGATTATGTAGACATGAGTAATTAAATTGCTAGCCATTAGTGCTTAATTCAACCTACAGCCCCTCGCTCTCCTTGGGAGGTCAGGGGTGGGGGTAGAAAATTCTAAGCTTCTGTTCCTGATTGGCTCCCTGGAGTAGGAAATGGCAACACACTTCAGTATTCTTGCCTAGAAAATCACATGAATAGAGGAGCCTGGTGTACTGCAGTCTAGTGGGGTTGCAGAGTCAGACACAATTGAACTATTAAGCATACACACACCTTCCTGATTGATTCCCCTGGCAACTAGGCCCTATCCTTGGTTCTTTCCAAAGGTAACCATATCATCATAAGCACAGTCATGATGGAAAAGGGATTGTTGCGAATAACAAGACACTCTTTGATCTTTATGTCTTTGAATTGATTTCAGTAACCAAGAACAAATATTCTAACAAAAGGCACTCTCATTGCTCTTATCATTTAAAACTTCTAAGAGTCTTGGGAACTATGAGTCAGGAACCATGGATGAAGATCAAATATATATTAGAAATATCTATTTGGCCATCTGGATGACCAAATATATATTTATTATGAATTACAATTGGGCATTGACTATAGGAACAAACTGTAGCTTACTATAGACTTGTATAATTTGCTACTTTATCATGCTAAGTCTTGACTTCTAAAACAACACCTTAACTTCTGAATTCATATATATATATACATATATATACATGTATGATTGGCTTACTTATTATTAATGACATTTTGTTCATTATTTCTTACATACTGTGTTCAGTGTTGGAAAGTAACAGAATATGGAACCCCAGAATATGCCACCCCAAAATATGCAGCTTTGACATAATGATTATTTTGAGTTGAAGTTCTTCTCAATAGAGAAGAAACAGATTTCAGAAAAGCTCTCTGAACTTCCCCTGTTTGTCTAAAATTAGGACATACATTTGTAAAGGTGTCCCCATCCCTTCTATCAGGAGGACACAAGTTAGTCGCCAGAGACGATTCTAAATCCTCATCAGCCCATGAGGGTGCCAGAGCACTCTACATAAAGAAGTTTACTAATCAGCCCTTATCTACTTCTTCCCCTGGTGGACTTTACTGGCGGCTCACTCGGTAAAGTGTCAGCCTGCAATGTGGGAGACCCGGTTTCGATCCCTGGGTCAGGAAGATGCTCCGGAGAAGGCAATGGCAACCCACTCCAGTACTCTTGCCTGGAAAATCCGTCTATGGGGTAGACGTCTAGTCTACCGTCCATGGGGTCGCAAAGAGTCGGACACGACTGAGCGACTTCACTCTTACTGCTTCCCCATGTATTTACCTTTCTATAATTTCCTTCCCAAGAAACTCAAAGTCCTTTTCCTTCATCCTATCATTTATCTTAAAATTTATTGTTTTTTTTTTTTTTTTTTTGTAAAGATGAGCCCAGGTTCTAATCATCTGTTTTAGTCTCTTCAGGTTACTAAGCCTTGTACTAGTAGTGTAGCCGCTCAGTAGTGTCCGACTCTATTCGGCCTCACAGACTGTAGCCCGCCAGGCTGCTCTGTCCATGGGATTCTTCAGGCAAGAAGACTGGAGTGCATTGCTGTCCCTTTCTCTAGTGGATCTTCCCAACCCAGGAATTGAACCTGGATCTCCTGCATTGCAGGCAGATTCTGTCTGAGCTACAGGGAAAAAATAAAATAAAGACATAGACCAGGTTAAATAAAAATAGAAATTTATTTCTCACAGTTCTGGAAGCTAAGAAGTCCCAGACTGATGCCCTTAAGACTGTGCCTTCCTAGAAGACAGTGAGAAGTTTTATAGCAGTTGTTCAAAGAAGATGTCATCAGCTCTTTGCCATTCTTCTGATGGGTTGGTGGTGATGTAAGTAGGAGTCAGCATCACTGACCTTCAGGTCCAACTAGTCTGGCATCTACATGCTTGTAGGTAGCATGTCCTGTCCTGTATTAGTTGCTTAGTTGTGTCCGATTCTTTGGGACTCCATGGACTATAGTCCACCAGACTCTTCTGTCCATGGAGTTCTCCAGGCCTGTAGGCAGCATACCAATATTAATTGTTAACTTCGCCAACTGGAGGGGGGTTCAGTATCTGCAAAATAGCTCAAAGATATTGTTGTGTGTATCTGTTGATGAAGAAATAGGACCTTGCCTCAAGCCTGCTCTTGACTGTTTCTCCCTCCCTTCCCTAACAACTGTTTGAATCTGAGCCTTGGAACTTTGGGAAGGTCATGGAGGCTGAATCAAGGCTGTTCCTGTAATCAAAGAAATGGGAGACACAGAAAGACTCATGCCCAGGACCCCCACAGGGCCCTGCTTGGTATCAGTGAGAGGTTACTTCTTGGTTCACATATAGTCACGTTTTTGCTGTCTTCGCATGAGAAAGGGATGAGGAATCTCTCTGAGCTCTCTCTTAGAAAGATACTAATCCCATTCATGAGGTCTCCACTCTTATGACTGAATCTCCTCCACAAGACCCCACTTGTAAATACCATAATCTTGAGGATTATGGTTTAACATATGCATTTTGGGAGGAAACAAGGCATCTACAGAATCACATTTTTGAGCTACTCATCACTATACACTCCCATGTGTATGTGTGATGCCCATGTTAATAAACTTCTTTTTTTCCTCTTGTTATTTAATCTTTAATGAGTCTGATTTATAGAGTCCCAGCCCAGGCTGGATAGAGGGAAAACAATTATTCCCCCTCCCTTACAATCTTGTCATGTATTATTTCAGTTAATCATTATGAAAACACAGTATGATAGATGTCATTATCTTCATTGTCTAGAAATGTTGGAAAGGTTAAGAAATTTATTCAATATGTGTAATCAGTGAAGGGCAGGTAGGCAATGTAAGGGTAAATACAAATAGGAAAAAGAAAAATAGCAAAAATACATACTATAAGACCCAGAGAACATATTTTTTTGAAATATATCTATCAAAAGAAGACAGCATCACTATCTACCAGTTTCTGTGAAAGAATAGGAACCTAACTTCGGGGTTTGCCTCACTTGAAAACTACTCCCCCTTATAAAGACATGAGAAAGTCATTGCTCCTTTGGATTAAGCCAATTAGTTAGCACAGGTGATCAATTTCGTTACCTGTTGAATTTAGAATAAACTATGTATGACAAGTGGTGCTGTCAAGTCCTCTTACGTGAGGACTAGTTTTTGTTTACCTTGAAAAGCAAAAGGGAAATTTGCTCAGTTGTGTCCGACTCTTTGCAACGCCATGGACTATACAATCTGTGGTGTTCTCCAGGCCAGAAGACTGGAGTGGGTAGCCTTTCCCTTCTCCAGGGGATCTTCCAGACCCAGGAATCCAACTGGGGTCTCCTGCATTGCAGGTGGATTCTTTACCAACTAAGCTACCAGGGAAGCCCTTTTTGTTTATCTTAAGGACACATATGTAATAGTGTGGTATCTTCTTGGTTACATAACATGGTAAGATTTCTGTTTTTGCAATCTGTGATGCATAATACATTCTAGATTGAAGCTTATTCAATGATAAAACATTTGTCTTTTTCTTACACTTTAGGAGAGAGGATTACTGGGTCAGGAGAAAATTATTTTTAGGTATGTTTCTCCCACTGCATTCAGTATTGATGCTGACAATATTAAGCAACATGCTTTCAAAAAGCAGGAACTGCTAAGATGTAACTTCATTTGTTTTTGTTCATGAAAAGGGCTGATCAAAAACCACCACATATTCTGAAATGCAGCCTGTTTCTATACTCCTCATGAATCACTCAACACTCCTGGAGAGCTCCTTTGTTTAGCTGTCTACATCAAACCTCAGGCTCACTTCCTTTTCTTTATCACATTCCTTGTTAATGAATGTTTTCCCTATTGCAACAGCTTTAAGAAAATCACCTCTTTAATATGCATTTTGTATTTAATAATGCTAATACAGTATTTTGCATTTAATAATGCTAATAATTTAATACAGTGCCTTTTTTATTTAATAATGCTAATCTGTTACCAAGCCCTTGGATAGTTGTGCTGTGTTTTGTTGTCATCATCGTTTTTGTTGTTGTCATTTTGGCGTTTTTTTTTTTTTTTTTTCTTTTTTTCTTTCTGAATATTGTCAGTTGGTCTGGGACAGCAGTTTGTTATCTTTCCCCTTCAGAGGTAATTGAGACAAGTTTAAAAGTTAACTTACAGTCTTGACTCTTGTTTTAATCTTACTTCTTTCTGTTTTGGAAATTAATGAAGACCACTCAAAGGAGGACATGCAAAAGTTATTTATTCAGAATTTGCTATAGCAAGAGTCAGTCACAAAGACTCAAAGCATGTAAAAGAATGTGAAAGCTTTAAAGCTGGAAGGAAGAGAAGTATCAGGTATCCCCTGGTTGGAGGTCACTGGTTTTAGAAAGCTAAGGAAAGATGACTGTAAGTGGTGTGTCTTGTCTGTTTTTTTTTTTTTTTTTTTTTTTTATGGGAATATTTTTGCCTTTTTCCAGTTGGCCCTAAGTTTGGAGGGATTGTAGGGAATCTGTGAGTTATTCATCAAATCCTGACAATTGCTACAGAAGTGGTGGTGATTTGGCTTCTGGCATTAGTTGCTGAAGATTTTAGGTCAAGTTTCTCGTTTCCTTTATGATCTGAACATTGCCTGTTTGTATATTGTCTGTAACGGTTAATGTCATTGCCATTCTTCCTTTCACCTAGGCCCAACACAATAGAGTCCCTTAAGTATTTTTGTTATAATATTCATATTTTGAGTTTTACCTTTTTAAAAATCTTTCACCTTTATCTATTATATAGTCCTGAACTACAAACTATGAAACTGCAGTACTTTTTCCACTGCTGCATCTTTGATTCAGGTCTTTGATTTCTTCATCTAGAAGATGTGTCAATGTTCTCATTGGTGAGTTCTCTCAGTATCCCACTCTCTGCACAGTCATTAACTAAATAAAATTTAATTTTAAGTTCTTCACCACCACCCCCAAATGGTTGCTCTTCCTTCTTCCTGTGGCATAGCTGTCAGTTCTGTGCATACTCAGCCCACCTACCTTCCTTGTACATAAAATTAGTAAACTATATTTACTGAATGAATAATATTGAAAAAAAAAATGAATTAACCCTATAGACTCCCCCTTTCACTCTCTCCACAAATCAGTCATTTTTGTCCTGTTCAAAGCTTTTATTGAAGAAAATGTGAGCGGATTTGAAGTTTTAAATTTTGAAATGTTGTAAATGTTTCCCTAAGATTAACCTTTTACTAAACTTATTGACATTTACATTTTTAGATGCAGATAATTCCAGATAAATAAAATGTTTTCTCTAAATAGTTGAGTAACCCTGGTGGAAAATAATTACCATAGCTGTGTCCTGTTGCTGGGATTCCTGGAGCCCAGGGTGGTCATTCTGAAGCATTTCTCCAGGGCCACCTGTCAGTCATCCCAGTGACACCATTGAGAGAAAGAGTCCTGTTATTTTCATGGCAAAGAAAGGGCAGCTACCATGCTGTCTCTATTTAGTAGCACCCCAGGAGCACTGCCCTCACCCCAGCAAGGTTTCATTTAAGAAATTACACTTGTAGTGAGCTGGATCCTATCACAGGATTCTCCCTCTCTCTTTCTCTTTCCCCTTCTTTCCTATTTTTTAATTCAGTAGTACACCTTCAAAATACCTGTTACAACTTATATTGTAAATTACAGAGTCCTGTTATAAATTGCATAAACTTTAGAGTTTGATTTCAATCTAGAAGTAAAATGTGTTGATTAAAAATATCTTTAAGTAAGACTATCTTTATAGAAAATTAAATAATTATATGCAAATCAACTAGGATAAACCATCAGCTAAAATCATGTTTGAATTCTTTTCTATAAATAAATTGAAGTAAGCCTGTGGGGAACTCTCCCATTGAATTTTTACAATTTTTTTTTTTTTACTGAAGTACAGTTACTTTACAATGTGTTATAGTTTCTACTATACAACAAAATGAATTAGCTATCTATATGTACATATCCCCAACCTTCTGGACTTCCTTCCCATCAAGGTCACAACAATGTATTAGGTAGAACTCCCTGTGCTAAACAGTAGGTTCCCATTAGTTATTTATTTTATATATAGTAGTAGAAGTTACCTCAACACAAAAAGGCCATGTATGACAAACACACAGCAAACTCTCAATGGTAAAAAACTCCCATTGGATTCTCTGTTTTATCAGATTAGAAGCTATTTTCTCCTTATCCTTAATCCTACCAAAGTACTTTGAAAATAGCATATATGGCAGCAAGTAATTTTTAATTCAGTTTAATTACACATAACTCTCAGTGCTGTGCATCTTTGTGTGACACGCATTAGAGCTTAATGTAATCACTGAAGGCTCAATAAGTGAATGGTAAAAAAGTTGTGAAAGTTGTTAGCCAGTCGTGTCTAACTCTGTGATCTCATGGACTGTAGCCCGCCAGGCTCCTCTGTCCATGGAATTCTCCAGGCAACAGTACTGGAGTGGGTAGTCATTCCCTTCTCCAGGGAATCTTCCTGACCCAGGGGTTGAGTCTGGGTTTCCTACATTACAGGCAGAATCTTTACCATCTGAGCTATTAGAGATCTGAATGGTAGGATTTTATAATTCCCAATACTTATCTTGGTCATTTTAAGATTTAATTTTGGTAAATTTTGCAGTGGTGGTGGGAGGAGATTTGTATGGCTAGAAAGACTCAACACACACCTTGTGTGAACAGTTCTGGAAGCATTTCCTGACTCTATAATCTATACATAAACACATCACAGGGTGTGTATCCCTCCTGTTCCAGGACACTTTGCCTCTATCACACCACTGTTCACATCAATTCATCTTTCTCCCCTAGTTGTCTGTTGTTCCTTAAATAAAAGACTTTTTTTGGTCTTTATTTATGGTATTTGTAGGGAGAAGGAAATGGCAACCCACTCCAGTCTTCTTGCCTAGAGAATCCCATGAACAGAGGAGCCTTGTGGGCTGCTGTCCACAGGGTCGCACAAAGTTGGTGACTGAAGTGACTGAAGTGACTTAGCATGCATGCATGCATGGAGAAGGAAATGGCAACCCACTCTAGTATTCTTGCCTAGAGAATCCCAGGGACATAGGAGTCTGGTGGGCTGCTGTCTATGGGGTCGCACAGAGACATATATGACAGAAGTGACTTAGCAGCAGCAGCATCGTATTTGTATGTCAGCTATATAATAAATTAACTAATTAAAATTAATGGTAGTAAATATTTAATATATAATGTGACAAGGAATTAGAGCACTTTCAATAACTCATATTACATACTATAATTTTCAAAAACACAAGAGTTAATTCATATGGAATATATGTTAGATAAAAGAGTTTGCTTATATTTCTTCATTACTCATGTCTCTCATTTTTATAACTAATAGCATTAAAGAAAAAAAAATATGTAAGAGCATCTGAGTTTCAACTTTCAAGAGAAAAAAGAAAAAAAAAAACAGTGAAATAACATATCCAAAAATTTGGATATTTTTGTTTGCAATACTGGGAATGTTAACTCTAATATTGCAAATAAACTAAAACCCACCCTATTAAACTACAGAAATAATCAAGTATAATAGCAACAAAGAAATAAATGTGTTGTATATAGTCATGATATCTTTTAATTTTTTGATAACTTTCTAATTTGGGTCCAAAATACATTCTAGATGACAATAAATCCATCAGGTTGATGAGACTTACTGTTTTCTGTAATTTTTCTTCCCAACAATGAGGTGAAAATATTATTTTACTCTGTGATTCAATGATTATCCATGTATTTCAAAAATGCATGTGTTAAATTAACATTCTATAGCAATCATGACTAAATATAGCATCTTTCACCCTATGTGAATTAAATAACAGTTTTAATCCATGAATTGAAAGTCAGAAAATATTTAATTTCAAGGATGAAAAAGGAGGCAAGTGAATATGGTAAAAACTTTAAAAAAAATAAAGTTTTCTCTTGGAAGTCTGCAGAAATTACAATGATGATGACTGAAAAGAAACAGACTGGCTTTTGCAGACTGAGGAAATAATGTATCTTCAAACCATGCATTGAAAATTCAAGACATTGCTATTGTATTTGTCAGAATCAGGACAGAAGAGAAAAACTAAAGAATATTGTGCTTCCACAGTTTCAAAATTATCCCAGTATGAAAGACTTATAGCTAGCTGCACATAAGAATTTAGTGCCACTTAATGTACTGATAGTATGTAATTAAAGGTCTATTTACATAAGAAATGGGAAAGTAGCAATGTGTAGAGCAAGCGTAATATCTGCCTCTAAAATATTCTGGTCTGATAAGGAAGATAGACACAGAACTATGACTATAGTTAATTGTCAAGCAGGAGAAAGTGAAAGTGTTACAGAGGTATATAAATTGACAACTTATATTAATCTCATTATATTAGTGGGAAAAGATAGTTTAGATAAATCTTTGTTAATGCATCAAGCAAAGTCTTGAAAGATTAATTGCTGTTGTTCAGTCACTCAGTCATGTCCAACTCTTTGAGACCCCATGGACTGCAGCACACCAGGCCTCCCTTTCCTTCACTGCCTCTCAGAGTTTGCTCAAACTCATGTCCATTGAGTTGGTGCTGCCATCCAACCATCCCATCCTCTGTCATCCCTTTGTCCTGCCTTCAATCTTTCCCAGCATCAGGGTCCAATGAGTTGGTGAGCTTTAGCCTCAGCGTCAGTCCTTCCAATGAATATTCAGGGTTGATTTCCTTTAGGATTGACTGGTTTGATCTCCTTGCAGTCCAAGGGACTCTCAACAGTCTTCCCCAACACCACAGTTTGAAAGTATCAATTATTCAGCATTCAGTTTTCTTTATGGTCCAACTCTCACATCCATATATGACTACTGGAAAAACCATAGTGTTGACTACATGGCTTTTGTTGGAAAAGTAATGTCTCTGCTTTTTAACATGCTGTCTAAGTTTGTTACAGCTTTTCTTCCAAGGAACAAGTGTCTTTTAATTTCATGGCTGCAGTCACCATATGCAGTAATTTTAGAGCCCAAGAAAATAAAGTCTGTCACTCTTTCCATTGTTTCCCCATCAATTTGCCATGAAGTGATGGGACCAGATGCCATGATCTTCATCTTTTGAATGTTGAGTTTCAAGCCAGTTCTTTCACTCTCCTCTTTCACCTTCATCAAGAGGTTCTCTAGTTTTTTTGCTTTCTGCCGTAAGTGTGGTGTCATCTGCATACCCAAAGTTATTCATTTTCTCCTGACAATCTTGATTCCAGCTTGTGCGTCATCCAGCCAGGCATTTCCCGTGATGCACTTGGCTTCCCTAGTGTCTCAGACAGTAAAGAGTCCACCTGCAATGGAGGACAGCTGTGTTTGATCCCTGGGTTGGGAAGATCCCCTGGAGGAGGGCATGACAACCAACTCCATCAGCCCTCTCCAGTCTTCTTGCCTGGAGAGTCCCCATGGACAGAAGAGCCTGGCAGGCTATAATCCATGCAGTCGCAAAGAGTTGGACATAACTGAACAAGTAAGCACACAGCGCTATGCATAGAAGTTAATTAAGCAGGGTGACAGCATACAGCCGTGGCACACTCCCTTCCCAATTGTGAAACAGTTCATTTTTCCATGTCTGGTTCTAACTGTCGCTTCTTGACCTGCATACAGGTTTCTCAGAAAGCAGATAAGGTGTTCAGGTATTCCCATCTCTTTAAGGATTTTCCACAGTTCGTTGTGATCCACACAGTCAAAGGCTTTAGCACAGTCAATGAAGCACAAGTAGATGTTTTTCTGGAATTCTCTTGATTTTTCTATGATCCAACAGATGTTAGCAATTTAATCTCTGTTTCCTCTGCCTTTTCTAAATCCAGCTTGAACATCTGGAAGTTCTCAGTTAACATACTGTTGAAGCCTAACTTTGAGAATTTTAAGCATTACTTTGCTAGCATGTGATATGAGTGCAATTGTGCAGTAGTTTGAACATTCTTTGTCATTTCCCTTCTTTAGGATTGGAATGAAAGCTGACCTTTTACCAGTCCTGTGGCCACTGTTTTTTTTTTTTTTTTCCCAAATTTGCTGGTATGTTGAGTACAGCATGTTAACAACATCTGTGGAAAGAGAGTTGACCAGTGTATTCTAGGTCTTGAGGAGAGCACATGTAAATATACTCAAATTACAAAGAACATGTTGCTTTCAAGGAAGTAACAATAGCTTGCTAAGGAAATAAATTTAAAAATAAAAGCTGGTGGAACTAATACATAATTATAGCAAGATTATATGAGTCAAGGTTAATACAAACTTAATTTCTTTCTTATATATCATCAAGGAACAATTGGAATTTGAAATTAGGAACACAATATCATTTATATTCTCACCAACACAAATTAAATCCTTAGTTATAAATCTAACAAAATATGTACAAGACCTATATGAGAAAAACAAAATTCTGATGATAGACATCAAAGAAAATCTAACTAAATGGAGAGATATTCTATGTACATGGCTAAAAATAATAAAAACTGCCAAGATATCAGTTCTTCCAGAATTGATCTGGGGTTTAACACAATCCAAATCAAAATGCCACCATGTTATTTTGTGCCTATAGACAAATTGATTCTAAATTTTAAATGAAAAGGTAAAAAAAAAAAAAAAAAAAAACAGCATAATCAAAACAATATTGAGGAAGAACAAAAGTAGGGAACTAAAGTTACCTGATTTCAACATTTACTATAAATATACAGTAATTGAGACAGTGTAGTATTAACAAAAGAATATGCATACTGATCAATGGAACAAAGGGGTTGCCTAGAAATAAACCTACACAAATATAATCAATTGGTCAGAGTAGAAAAGCAAAGGGAATTCAAAGGAGAAAAGATTATCTCAATGAATGATGCTGAGACAACTGGACATCACATGTTCACAAAATGAATCTAAATAAAGATGTTACAACTGTTGGAAGGACTTCTCTGGTGGCCTAGATGGTAAAGAATCTGTCTGCAATACCAGAGACCTGGATTTGAACCCTGGGTTGGAAAGATCCCCTGGAGGCATGGCAACCCACTGCAGTATTCTTACCTGGAGAATCCCATGGACAGAGGAGCCTAGTGGGGCTCAGTCCATGGGGTCACAAAGAGTCAGACATGCCTGAGCAACTAAGCTCAGCACAACTGTTGGAAAAATTAATTCAAAATGGGGTATATGTCCAAAAACAAAATACAAAATTATAAGACTCCTACTATATACTATGAGAAGAATTCAAGTGACTTTGGGTTCGGTGAAGATTTTTTAGATACAACACTGCAGTCATGATCTATGGAAGAAAAAAAGTATTAAATTGTTCAAACTTAAAAAGCAAAAACAAAAAACTTCTGCTCTGCATAAACCACTGTTAAGAACATATAAAGATGAGCCACACGATGAGAGATGATATTTTTAAAAACACCTGTGAAAGGACTAGTATTCAACATGTACAAAGAACACTTTAGTGTCAACAATAAGAAAATAAGAACCCTAATTTTAAAAAATAGGCAAAAATTCTGACATACTCCTCATGAAGGAAGATATACTGATAGAAACATATGAAAGGATGTTCAGCATTGTATTGCATTGTTGTTGTTTAGTCCTTAAGTCTTGTCTGACTTTTGTGACCTCATGGACCATAGTCCACCACTCTCCTCTGTCCATGGGATTTCCCAGGCAAGAATATCAGAGTGGATTGTTATGAAGAAGATCTCCGGGGGATCTTCTTGAACTAAGAATCAAACCCACATCTCCTGCTTGGCAGATTGATTCTTTACCACTGAGCCACCAGGGAAGCCCTTTGCCTGGAGGGCTACAATCCATGATGTCACAGAGTTGGGCACAACTGAGTGATTAACTCTGTATTTCACTGGGGAACTACAAATTAAAGCAGCAATGAGATACCACTACACATGTGGGTAAAGATACAAAGCAACAAGAATTCTTGTTCATTGCTGGTGGTGATATAAAATGGTACAGCCACCTTAAATGACACAGCCAAGAGAGCTTGGCAGTTTCCTACAAAAATTAAATGTTCTCTTACCACATAATTCAGCAATTATGCTCCTTATCATTTACTTAAAAGAGTTGAAAATCTTTATCTACCCATAATCCACATTCAAATATTTATAGCAATTCTACTCACAGTTGACAAGACATGAAAGCAACCAAAACATCCTTCAACAGATAAATGGAAAAACAAACTGTGTTACCCCCATATAATTGAATATTAGTCAACATTAAAGGAAATAAAAAGTAAATTCTGTGTCAATGAAGTATATTATAAAATAACTTTTCAGTGATAATATTTTAGTGGTTTAAGATTTCTTAAATATGTATTTGAATTTGGGCTATATGTGTCTGTATCTGTGTATCTGTGAGTGCTTAATACCTACATCTCATAGGGTAATTAATGAGTTATCTAATGAATATGCATAATAGTTCATGACTCTGAGCCCTGTGTCAGCTTTAAAGATCATTTTTATGCATGGCATTCATTTATGTACAGTCACAATTATTTTATTAAAAAATAAAGCACTTTTTAAAAAACTAACTATTGCTACCTTTTCAGTATACTTAGTTTTTTTAAATTTATCATTTTATTTAAATTTCCTTTTCAACTATATGAACCCACTCCTATAACTATTTAATGTCTTGTTATTTTAAAAATATTATTCATATCTGAAAAATGGCATACATATTAAACTTTCATTACAACATATAATCATTTTGGACACTGACTGCAGCCATGCAATTAAAACACACTTGTTCCTTGGAAGAAAAGCTGTGACAAACCTGGACAGCTAACTTTTCCTACAAAGGTCCATATGGTCAAAGCTATGGTTTTCCCAGTAGTAGTATATGGATGTGAGAACTGAACAATAAAAAAGCACCAAGGACTGAAGAACTGATGCCTTTGAATTATGGTACTGGAGAAGATTCTCGAGAGTCCCTTGGACAGCAAGGAGATCATATCGGTCAATCTTAAAGGAAATAAATCCTAAATATTCACTGGAAGGGCTGATGCTGGAGCTGAAGTTCCAATATTTTGGCCACCTGATGCAGAGTCGACTTGTTGGAAAAGACCTTGACCCTGGGAGAGATTGGGGCAAGAGGAGAAGGGAACGATAGAGCATGAGATAGTTGGATGGTATCACCAACTCAATGGACATGAGTTTGAGCAAACTCTAGGAAATAGCAAAGGACAGGGAAGCCTGAAGTGCTGCAGTCTGTGGGTCACAAAGAGTCAGATGCGAATGAGTGACTGAACAACATATAATGGTTATTTGAATGATCTAGAAAGAATGTATCTCACTTTGATAAGAATTAACTGCTGAAATATCTCTAAATTGAAAACATTATATGACCTCCTACATAGTTTGATAGTTATGACACATTAAAACGCTATCTATTTCAGTCAAAAAAATCAATAAATGGAAGTATTCTAATCAAAGGCGACAAGACATTTTTCAAATGTTAGATGTCTATTTTTTCGTAATGGTCAGTCCATCCTAAGTCACTTTAGTTGACTCTTTGCAACCCCAAGGAATGTAACCTTCCAGGCTCCTCTGTCCATGGGGATTCTCCAGGCAGCAATACTGGAATGGATTGCCATTTCCCCCTCCAGGGGATTTTCCTGACCCAGAAACTAAACTAGTGTCTCTTGTGTCTCCTGCATTGGCAGGCAGGTTATTTACCACTAGTGCCACATGGGAAGTGTATGTACCTATATGACTAGAGTACAAAAAGACTCTGATTTAATAAAATATTTGAATTTTCCAAGAAAAAAAAAATCTTGACACAGAGAAGCAAGCTTGGTGGCATAGAGGATCATTTTCCCACCTTAAAAACTGAATAAAACCAAGGTAAGTTATTATTAGTATATTTTCAGAAACTTTTGACACTTGAAATCTTGGTTGATGCTCTAAATGCGTACACCAGTTTTGCCATTTTACTGTGATTTTCTCTATTCACACTTCAGATCAGTTAAAAGCTAACCACCATTCACCCAACCATGTAGCAAACAAATCACAATTTATCTAACATAATTCTCTATTTCAGATCTTTACAGTGAGTCAAGCAGGGCTTTTGCAACTTTCTTTTAATGTTCCAATTTTAGATCAAATTGCCTTTAAACAGGTATAGATTGAACTTGATCTTAAACAAATGTGTACCTTCATGATCCCCTCATTGCTGGCATCTCTATAACACCTGTCAGTTGCAGGAAATCAGGAACAGCTTGAAAGAAAACTGTCATAATAAATAAAGGGAAGATATTCCAACCCATCTGTGATTACATACTCATGTGACAAAAAGCTGTGGTATAAATTTTCATTTGAGTTAGAACTCTTTTAATTACATTTTAATATTTCCCTGTGACAGTTTGTTAATTTTAAAACAGTAAATGAAATAAATATCCACCTCCCTTGGTTAAAAGTTATTTGAGTTACAGTTAGCATTACTCCCCTTAGTTACCTTGCAGGAATAAGATACGAAAAAAGAAAAAAAAAAGAAGAAGAAAAGAAAAAAAAAGTGCTTTCTCCAATATAAAGATATCAAATAAATCTCAGAACCTGAATCCTTGGAGAATTGTCAGAAACTTATTTCAGTTTGAACTCCAAAAGCAATAAACAAAGGTTTATGTGAGAAAATAAAATAAAAGTAGAAATAAAGTCTGGCCTTCATCCAAATGAGACCTAGATTGGCCTATAAAGTCAAACCAAAAGGCAGTTACACTTTGTCTTGTTGGTTTGACATCACACCAAAACTATTGAGATAATCGATTTTTCAGGTCTTCAGATTCTTGATATTTCTTGATTTCATAAAGATAATTCAAATGTTGAAAAAGAAAACAATAGAATTTTACCCCTCATTGTTTGTATTACAGTAGTCTACAAGTTCTTTACTTTTTCATGTGGGAAACTTAGACATATTTAATGTTAGTGCAGGACATTTTAGCTTCAGATTTCTATGTATGTCAAAATAAAAAGTTTTATTTGTACATGGCACTTGGGCTTTCCTGGTGGCTCAAACAGTAAAAGAATACACCTGCAATGTCGGAAACCTGGGTTCCATCCCCGGGTCGGGAAGATCCCTGAAGAAAGGAATGACTCCCACACTAGTATTCTTGCCTGGAGAATTCCATGGATAGAGGAGCCTGGTGGTCTACACTCCACAGGATTGCAAAGTTGGACAAGACTGAGCAACTAACACTTTCACCTTTAGGAAACATAACTAAATCTGAACAATTTTAATTTCTTTTCTTTAAAAAAATCATTTAAATAACATTTATTGCTAATAATAAATAGTGTCTATGCAATTTAATGTGAATTTATTCTGAATGAAGCATTTTTACTGTCAAAATTTTGTGGATTTAGAGCTTACTTTATTTATAATATAAATGATCCATTCCAGCATTCAAAAATATGATGCATATGTTTCATGATTACCAAAAATGAGATGCATTTATCAAAAGCAATCTGGTTGCAATTTTGAACTCCATATCTGTATTTATGACTATTCACATGTATTTTTACAGTAATGTTATTTATTTTTGTTTTCACATTTGGTAAATGCCAGTAAAAGATTTTCAACTTAAAATGTAAAACTTCTCTAATTATATAAAAAATACTTTCATTTGAATGTTTCACTCTCCGAAGTTAAAAAATCCGTTTATCTAAAACAAATTTAGAATTGTTTTAAAATGAAAGTACAAATGTAATTTAGTATTGGCAGTCATCATTCTTAGTTCTTTTCAGCCTAACTACCATCTCATTATTTTCCCTGAGGTTAATTCGAAACAATAATAAAAGAAATCACCATTCATTACTAAAGTTGGCTACCATTTTTTTGCATAATCAGTTTAATATATTTGAACACTAAATTCAACCATGCATAAAAATAGTAATTTCATTATTTTCTCAGGACTCAAAGTGTTTCCTAAAATCACAGAGAGGAATTGAACATCTAAAACACAAACATGAATTATTATCAGTATATATAGGTATGTTTAATTCAAAATAGGGTTTAAATATTATTTTAACATTATTATTATCCTTATTTTAGAAAAAAAGAGACAAATATTCACTTTTATACCTAATAAGCAAAGATGACACCTTAAAACAGTTGAATTAAAGAAATAAATAAAAGATAGGAAACTTTATTTTCCATAACATAATTTTTACCTTTTTTTTTTTTAATGACTAATTGTGGTTCTTACCTTTGAGGTAGTACTTTAAATCACTTAAGCCTAATTTCATAGCAAAATTCAACAATATTGTAAGGGAAGTAAAATAATCCCTTCTAAAATACAATCAATGTACATTAAAATGAGGAAAACTTACTTTTAAAAGTATCTTTCAAACTGCCAAAGGCATTTTTACTTACAAGTTATGTTGTATTTCAAGTAAATATTAGGATAAACAGTACTCTCCAACCCAAATATCATGCTTTCTGGTGGTAGGTATCATTTTCTTCCTCTTTTCCATCACTTTGGCCACTATTTGGTTGATGTTTATGTATTTTAATGGTCTTAGACTCTTATCTGGATCTAATGTCAAATTTTTGGAAGCATGCAGATAATGCCTCTCTTGACTATCTCTAGGGCACCTTGAAATCAACATATATAAATTATTTTCCTCTCTGTCAAATTAAAAATGCCTGATAAGTACTAATTTTTTCTTACAATATCTCCAAGCATGACCCATTGTTCTTCATTTCTATCATCACCAATTCTCATGATATCCTACTGTGATACCTCTACTGATTTTGAGCACAGCATTTTTATCTTTGGTGTCTCCCCTTTCTAGAACATGTTATACTTCCAGACCAACTGGCCCAAGTTGCTGTTCATCATGTCACTCTCTTGATCAAGAAAATATCATAGATCCCTACTGCCTTTGTGAATAAATAAAACATTCAAAAATTACCATTCAATTAGTGTTCCTATCAGTACTCATGCACTATTGTAACTTAACTTATACGAGGCATGACCTAAAGACTAGTCTCCTTTCATCACCCTTAAATATTTTCTTATGACACTGACTCAGCATAGAATGATGTTAAGAACATGGAATCCAGTTGAGTTTTGCCCAAGAAAATTCTGGAGTTCTTTGGAGATGGAAGTGACTTGTAATGAGGTCAGTAAGAGTTAAGAGGAGTGGTACCATACACATGGTAGAGTTGGAGACCTCAGTTTTCAGCCTTTGACAGAGATGAATAATTAGACAGCTATCCATCCCTGGAGAAGGAAATGGCAACCAACTTCTTGCCTGGAAAATTCCATGAACAGAAGAGCCGGGCAGGCTACCGGCTACGGGAAGAAGGAAAGAAACTCATTATCTTGACCACATCATCCCCTGTCTTCTGCCTACCCCAGTCAAGGGGAAGCAACCCAGCTCGAAATAGTTCCTCTCACTGGGAAAGGGAAAACACGTTGTGATCAGCTACTTCAGCCTTTTGGGGCTTTGCATGAGGAACCCCCTTTGTCTTTGCCCCACCCAGAGACTGGCTGAGCTGAGTTGGGCCACAGAGATGGCTGGAGCAAGGAAGAAAAGCAAGAACTCCCCAACCAACCAGAGACCTGGAGATAATCCCAGTTCCCACTGACCTGCTCTGCAGAGGACCCAGAGGTTGTTGTCACGGAGAAAACCGACCTCCTTGGAACAGCCTCTGTGAAACCCCTATCGATTTCACTTATTTTCACCCCCATCCCTGGCAGGTTATTGGAGTTTGCAGATGATATCTGCCTGAGTTCCTTCTCCCCGCACTAGCCACCCCCCCCCCCCCCCGCCTCCCCTGGAAGGAGTCTAGGATCTGCGGTGGTGACCAGCCCAGGCCTTCGGGCTTGGGCAAAGGCAAGGCCCCCTTGCCACGTGAGTGCTCAGGGCCAGCCCGTCCAGTGGTGACCCTCGATGACCCATCACCAGGGGCCACTGCTGTGTGTGCATCCGCAGTGACACCTTGCTACCCCAGCTCTGGACAGCCAGAGCCCCCACATCTGCCTGTGAGCCCGGATTTGGGTCTGTTTCTTCTCACTGGCCTGCACTGTTGGGCTCATCTGCTACCCTATTAGCCTTCGCTCTGGGCACCTACACTATTCCAGTCAGAAATCTGTCACAGGAAGGCCTCCACTACCACCTGTGCCCCCGGGGGTAAGACCCAGCCGCCCCAGGAGTGCCCCCAGGCAGCCATGGACCCACGCAGTTGCCACTGATGACTCTGGCCCTTGCTGATGACCCTGTGTGTGTACTGTTGACCTAAAATACACAGACTGCCAGGTGTTTTCCCAGTGAAAATAGGTTTATTGGGATCAGTAGAGAATTGCATTTCAGGGTTTGCAACCACACTGAGCCCATGGCAAGGGAAGAACCCTTATGGAGAGGAAAATGATTTGAGAGGACTGTTGTAATCAGAGGGTCATGGCTTTTCATTGGCCGAGTCCTCCCAAGGAAGGAAGAGGAGTCTTTTCACCTTCCTGTTGGGCTTTGCTGTGGTCTCATACTTGAGGCCTCCCCATTCTGCTCTCCCAACTCTGTTTAATTGAAGTTTCTGTTTATTATTTTCTTACAGGGTCTACAACCAGTCTCTGCCATATAGAAGTACTTCCATTGGTCCTTACAGCCAGGCTGTGCAAGCTACGGCTCTACCTACCCCGGCTACCTGCCCTGGTCCCTTGCTACTGGCCCTAGAGGTGCAACTGAGGACCAACGCTGTCCTTGAAGCCAAGCACTTGTTGAAGCTGTAATGTGGACTCCAGCAGCCCAAGCTGAGGAAACATCATGCCTCATGCCTTCATCTCGAGCCACCAAAAGCTCATGCACTTGGCGCCCTGACCCACTGGATCTGGAACCACACAGGCTCCAGCATGCCCCATGTATGGGGAAGGTCTTTTCTCATTCAAGTCTGTCCTTAAGCACAGATCGAAACCACCGTGAGATGCCCCCTCAGACTTGTTAGAAGGTCTATTATTTAAAAGACAAGGGATTCTTAAGTGTTGGGGAGGACGTGAAAAAAAGGAACACTTGTGCACTGTTGGTGAGAATGTAAATTGATACAGCCACTGCTGAAAACAGTACAGAAGAAATTAAAAATCATTTTAAAGTAATACTAGAACAGCATCTGTTTTCATTTAATAGCTTCTACCATAGACATAAGGCAACCCTAAACTTAGTAAGAAATCAACAGAGAGAGAGAGAAATCTTCGAGTTTGAGCTCAAAGAATGGAACAGGGATCTCTTGATGGTTACAGCAGAGACATCAAAGAATCACAGATACTAAAAATCTGAAGAAGGAGAAACTTCCTCTCTGATTGTAAATATGGTCACCCCAAGAGTACAAACCTCAATTTTTTTTTCTGTCTCTCTGACATCAGGCAGCTTGACTCTGGACATGAATGCTACTGCATTCCTCCAACGCAAGAAGTATGTGACAGGGCAGATTACATACAACCTGTGCTTTCTGGAAAAAGGAAATTGGGGATCTCCAGGGAAACAGAAAGTACCCAGGAGACTGCTGACAAAGGAAAAGTTTTGCAAAGTGACCTCATAAAGTTGATTATAAATGTTTCACCTCTTCCCCAAATTTCATGTATGAATCAGATAGTATGCATTATCACAGGTTTCCCTGGTAGTTCAGAGGGTAAAGAATCTGCCTGCAATGCAGAAGACCGAGGTTTGATCCCTGGGTTGGGAAGATTCCCCTGGAGAAGGGAATGGCAACTCACTCCATTATTCTTGCCTGGAAGATTTCATGATCAGAGGCGCCTTAGAGAGCTATAGTCCATGGGGTCACATAGAGTCAGACATGGCTGAGAAACTGACATACATGCACTATCACAAAGGAAATATGCTGAATTTTTGTTATTGATCAGTTCCAAAAGAATTTGGAGCCAGTGAGTTGATTGCAATTAAAACAATGAAAGACAGCAAAGAGAAATATGAGAAAAAAAGAATAAATAAAAGTCATTAGCAGTCCTATGAGGTGGAAGGGAGGTTCAGGATGAGGGACACATGTACACCCATGGCTGATTCGTGCCGATGTATGGTGAAAGCCACTACAATATTGTAAAGTAATTAGTCTCTAATTAAAATAAATTAATTAATTTAAAAGAAAGAATACAAAAAAATAAAATAAAAATTGAAGTAACTTAGTGGAACAAATAACCTGAGAATAATGCACAAAAAAGGAAGAAAGAATAGCTTCATCTCATCTGCATCATCCTGTCCCTGCCTCCCAGCACTGCTCAGGGCCAAGAGCGAATAACCTAGCTGGGCACAGGTCCTGTCACTGGGAAAGGGAAAGCGGATTAAGTGACCAGATTTATAATACAGTAAATCCCGTACATACGAATGAGTTCCATTCCGAGAGCACCTTTGTAAGTCCAACTTGTAAGTAAGCCCAATAAAGCCACAGTTCAGTCGCTCAGTCATGTCCTACTCTTTAAGACCCCATGGACTGCAGCACACCAGTCCTCCCTGTCCATCACCAACTCCCAGAGCTTGCTTAAACTCATTGAGCTTAAAACCATTGAGTTGGTGATGAACATCCAAACATCTCATCCTCTGTTGTTCCCTTCTCCTCCCGCCTTCAGTCTTTCCCAGCATCAGGGTGTTTCCAAAAGAGTCAGTTCTTTGCATCAGGTGGCCAAAGTATTGGAGCTTCAGCATCAGTCCTTTCAATGAATATTCATAACTTATTTCCTTCAGGATGGACTGGTTAGGTTTCCTTGCTATCCAAGGGACTCTCAAGAGTCTTCTCAATATAAATAAAACAATCCACTATATAGTACTGTACTGTAATAGGTGTATAGTACTTTTCACACAAATAATGCAGAACAAACAAACACGGAAAATAAAGAAAACATTTTAAATCTTATAGTACACTACCTTGAAAAGTACAGTATAATATCAGCTACCTCACTGTTGCTTTTATGCTTTCTTCTTTTATGCTATCCTGAGCTTGAAACAAACTGTACTACTGTACTCTATACAGTACTGTACAGTAAAGTACACAAAAGCATATCATTTGTAGAGGATGCACGAATGAGACAATATACCAGACACGTGAAATAACTTACTTATTGGACATGTGAACACACGTTTGTAATCTTTGAAAGTTCTCAACTTGAAAGTTCGTATGTAGGGGAATTACTCCATTGTGTTAGTTTTGGGGGCACAGCAAAGTGATTCAGTTTTTATACATATATTTTTTCAGATTATTTTCTATTATAGTTATTATAAGATATTGAATATAGTTCCTTGTGTTTTACAGTAAATCCTATTGTCTATTTTATGTATAGTTGTTTATATCTGTTAATCCCATCCTCCTAATTTATCCTCCCCACATACTTTTCCCTTTTGGTAACTATTAGTTTGTTGCTACATCTGTGAGTCAGTTTCTGCTTTGTATATGGATTCATTTTTATTGTTTTCTAGATTCCACCTACAAGCCATGTATTACATTTGTGTAATATTTGTCTTTCTCTGCATGACTTGCTTTTTGCATTTGAAGAATTATAGAATCTGAGATGGAAAGGAATTTAAAGGTCAATGTTAGCTTGATTCAATTTATTTCAATTTCATAAATACTCTGAAATGCGCTCACAGGTGGAAGGTGCCGAATGGCTATAGATGTAGAGCAGGGCAGGTCTATTAGGAAAGACTGAGCTCCAGATCATTTTGGCATCTAGTGTTAGGATGAAGTGCAAATAAATCTTAGATGGCATTGCACTTATCACACTCTAGGCATTCAATAAATATTTGCTAATGGATGAAAGGTAAACTAAAGGCATGTTTTTAAAAGTTTTAAAAACCATTACAATGTGAACTCAGCCCTGCTACTTCCTGTCTCTCTTTTTTATAATTGTTTCCCTGTTCTCAGGGGTAAACATGAAGTCCAGTTCAAGCCAATAATTGCCTTCTTCAGCTGGGTCTGGTGACTTTCCAAAAGATAAATATATGACCCAAGTTAAGCCAATCAAATTATTTCAATAGAAATGTTCAATTTGGAACTGGAAAAGTTAGATTTTTTATTTGAATTTTATTTTGTTTTTATTTTTTGTTTTCTGACACTGGGTTTTGAGATTGTGAGTAGAACCCCAGCAATCATCATGCTTCCTCCTTGATATCCTGATCAGCAATGCGAGAGAACGAGGATGATGTTTAGATGTAAACAGATGTAAAGAGAAGTAGAATGTGTGAGAACCACTTCTCCCTAAGTCATGTTTCCTTTCATTTGGGAAGAAATTCAATTAAAGTAACTCAGTGACCTTTCTGCCCTCTTACACAGCAAACGAAGTGGTTTATCTACTTATATATTTGGAGAAAACTTTGGACAGATTCAGTTCAGCTCCTCCACTTCCTTTTGGAATGGAGTAGCTTGCAAAGGCTATGATCTTCTCCACAAAGAAAATAGTTTACCATCATTGCCTGTGATTTCTGGGTAAGTCTGAATAAATCAGGGTTTCACTTTGAAAGTCAACATAAATTTTCCCTAGTGGCTCAGTGGTAAAGAATTCGCCTGCTAATTCAGGAGACAGGAGTTCGATCCCTAATCTGGAAAAATCCCCATGCCTTGGCACAAATAAGCCAATGCACCACAACTAGTGAGCCTGGGCTCTGGAGCCCAGGAGCAAAACTACTGAAGCCCAAGTGCCCTAGAGCCTGTGCTCCACAACAAGAGAAGCCCATGCACCGCAATCAGAGGGTAGCCTCAGCTTGCTGCAACTAGGGAAATACTCACGCAGCAATGAAGACTCAGTACAGCCCAAAATAAATTAACTAATTTTAAAAAATCAGCATGGCTGAGATATCTAAGCCATATCTTTCAATCTGACATTATCTGTAATAATGTTGACCATTTATTCACAATTGATTCAGCACTTTGACAGAGAAGAGGAATAAGAAGCATGGGGTCTTTTCAAAGCATTACAGAAAGAAAAGCTTAGGGAAAATTTTCTGGCTGTTTAAGCCTGGATTCCATGTTTCACTTAAAGCAGCTATCATCCTCCTTCCAGGGACAATATGAGTACTAATAAATCATTTGTTTTCCTAATTGAATTCTATTTATATTTCAGTTACATGCTAAATTGATAAGCCAAAATAATATGATATGCATATTCACTATACTTTTTGCATACACTAGTAAACATATCACTGTGTTTATATCATGAGAAAAACAAGTTGGTTTAATCTTCACAGGTAAACCCTATATACATAATGCTATCAATGCCAAAGGACAGATCTGCTGTTTTCTTTCTTTGAGGTTCTCAAGTTCAGTTCAGCCAATCAGTCATGTCTGACTCTTTGCAACCCCATGGACTGCAGCACACCAGGCTTCCCTGTCCATCACTAACTCCCGGAGCTTACTCAAATTCATGTCCATCAAGTCGGTGATGCCTCCAGCCATCTCATCCTCTGTCATCCCCTTCTCCTCCTGCCTTCAATCTTTCTCATTATCAGTGTCTTTTCCAATAAGTCAGCTCTTCACATCAGGTGGCCAGAGTATTGGAGATTCAGCTTCAGCATCAGTCCTTCCAATGAATAATCATGACTGATTTCCTTCAGAATTGAACAGTTTGATCTCCTTGCAGTCCAAAGGACTCTCAGAGTCTTTTCCAATACCACAGTTCAAAAGCATCAGTTCTTTGGTACTCAGCTTTCTTAATGGTCCAACTCTCACATCCGTGTATGACTACTGGAAAAACCATAGCTTTGATTGGTTGGAGCTTCACCTGCTTTTTAATATTCTGTCTAGTTTGGTCATAGCTTTTCTTTCAATGAACAAGCATCTTTTAATTTCATGGCTTGCAGTCACCATCTGCAGTGATTTTGGAGCCCAAGAAAATAAAGTCTGTCACTGTTTCCATTGTTTCCCCATCTATTGGATGAAGTGATGGGACTGGATACCATCACCTTATTGAATGTTGAGTTTTAAGCCAGTTTTTTCATTCTCCTCTTTCACTTTCATTAACAGGCTATTCAGTTCCTCTGTACTTTCTGCCATAAGGGTGGTGTCATCTGCATATCTGAGGTTATTGATATTTCTCCAAGCAATCTAGTTTCCAGCTTGTGCTTCATCCAGCCTGGCATTTTGCATGATGTACTCTGCATATGAATTAAATAAGCAGGGTGACAGTATACAGACTTGAATTAGTCCTTTCCCAATTTGGAATCAGTCCATTGCCCCATGTCCAGTTCTAACTGTTGCTT
Source organism: Odocoileus virginianus (assembly GCF_023699985.2). Classification (NCBI taxonomy): domain Eukaryota; kingdom Metazoa; phylum Chordata; class Mammalia; order Artiodactyla; family Cervidae; genus Odocoileus; species Odocoileus virginianus. The sequence continues at coordinate 62,147,153 of NC_069684.1, forward strand.
CTTGGCCTGCATACAGATTACTTAGGAAGCAGGTAAGGTGGTCTGGTATTTCCATATCTTGAGGAATTTTCCACAGTTTGTTCTTATCCACAAAGTCAAAGGTTTTGGTGTAGTCAATAAAGCAGAATTAGATGTTTTCTGGAACTCTCATGCTTTTTTATGATCCAACGATGTTGGCAATTTGATCGCTCGTTCCTCTGCCTTTTCTAAATCCAACTTGAATATCTGGAAGTTATTGGTTCACATATTGTTGAGGCCTGGCTTGGATAATTTTGAGCATTATTTTGCTAATGTGTGAGATGAATGCAATTGTTCAGTAACTTAAACATTCCTTGGCATTGCTTTTCTTTGGAACTGGAAAGAAAACTGACCTTTTCCAGTCCTGTGGGCACTGCTGCATTTTCCAAATTTGCTGGCTTATTGAGTGCAACACTTTCACAGCATCATCTTTTATTACTTAAAATAACTCAGTTGGAATCCCATCATCTCCACTAGCTTTGTTTGTAGTGATGCTTCCTAAGACCCACCTGACTTCGCCTTCCAGGATATCTAGCTCTAGGTTAGTGATCACACAATCGTAGTTATCTGGGTCATTAGCATCTTTTTTGTATATTTCTTCTGTTTATTCTTGCCACCTCTTCTTAACATCTTCTGCTTCTGTTAGATCCACACCATTTCTGTCCTTTATTATGCCCATCTTTGCTTGAAATGTTCCCTTGGTATCTCTAACTTTCTTGAAGAGATCCCTAGTCTTTCCCATTCTATTCTTTTCCTCTATTTCTTTACATTGATTACTGAGGAAGGCTTTTTTATCTCTCTTTTCTATTCTTTGGAGGCCTGCATTCAAATGGGAATATCTTTCTTTTTCTCCTTTGCCTTTAGTGTCTCTTCTCTTCTCAGCTGTTTGGAAGGCCTCCTTAGACAACCATTTAGCCCTCTTGCTTTTCTTTTTCTTGGGGATCGTCTTGATCACTGCCTCCTGTACAATGTCATGAACCTCTATCCATAGTTCCTCAGGCACTCAGTCTAGCAGATCTAACCCCTTAAATCTATTTGTCAGTCCACTGTATAATTGTAAGGGATTTGATTTAGGTCATACCTGAATTATCTAGTGGTTTTCCCTACTTTCTTCAATTTAAGTCTGAATTTTGCAATAAGTATATCATGATTAAAGCCACAGTTAGCTCCTGGTCTTGTTTTTGCTGACAGTGTAGGGCTTCTCCATCTTTGGCTGCAAAGAATATAATCAATCTTATTTCAATATTGATTGTCTGGTGATGTCCATGTGTAGAGTTGTCTCTTTGTTGTTGGAAGAGGGTGTTTGCTATGGCCAGTGCATTCTCTTGGGAAAACTCTGTTAGCCTTTGCCCTGCTTCATTTTGTACTCCAAGGCCAAACTTGCCTGTTACTCTAGGTATCTCTTAGCTTCCTGCTTTTGCATTCCAGTCCTCTATAATGAAAATGACATCTTTTTTTCTTTTTCGGTGTTAGTAGTAGAAGGTCTTGTAAGTCATCCAAGAACCATTCAACTTCAACTTCTATAACATTAATGGTTGGGGCAAAGACTTGGATCTCTGTAATATTGAATGGTTTGCCTTGGAAATGAGCACAGATCATTCTGTCACTTTTGAGACTGCACCCAAGTACTGTGTTTTGGACTTTTTTGTTGACTCTGAAGGCTACTCCATTTCTTCCAAGGGATTCTTGCCCACAGTTCAGTTCAGTTCTGTCACTCAGTCGTGTCTGACTCTTTGAGACCCCATGAACAGCAGCATGCCAGCCCTCCCTGTCCATCACCAACTCCCACAGTTTACTCATACTCATGTCCATTGAGTCAGTGATGCCATTTAACCATCTCATCCTCTGTCGCCCCTTCTCCTCCTGCATTCAATCTTTCCCAGCATCAGGGTCTTTTCAAATGAGTCAGTTCTTCCCATCAGGTGGCCAAAGTGTTAGAGTTTCAGTTTCAGCATCAGTCCTTCCAATGAATATTCAGGATTGGTTTCCTTAGGATGGACTGGTTGGATCTCCTTGTTGCCCAGAAGTAGGTATAATGGTCATCTGAATTGAATCACCCCATTCAAGTCCATTTTAGTTCACTGATTCCTAAAATGTTCACTTTTGCCATATCCTATTTGACCACTTCCAGTTTACCTTAATTCATGGATCTAACATTCTAGGTTCCTATGCAATATTGTTCTTTGCAGCATCGAGCTTTACTTCCATGACAGGCACATCCTCAACTGGGTGTTTCTTTCACTTTGGTTCTGTCACTTTATTCTTTATGGAGTTATTTCTCCACTCTTCTCCAGTAGCATATTGGGCACCTGGCAACCTGGAAAGTTCATCTTCCAGTGTCATATCATTTTCCCTTTTCATACTTTTCATGGGATTTCAGGCAAGAATACTGAAGTGGGTTGCCATTCCCTTCTCCAGTGGACCATGGTTTGTCAGAAATTTCCACCATGACCCTTCCATTATGGGTGGCCCTACATGAAATGGCTCATTGTTTCATTGACATGGACAAGGCTATGGTCCATGTGATCAGTTTGATTAGTTTTATGTGATTGTTGTTTTCATTCTATCTACCCTCACATTGCACAGGAGACAGGGATCAAGACCATCCACATGGAAAAGAAATGCAAAAAGGCAAAATGGTTGTCTGAGGAGGCCTTACAAATAGCTGTGAAAAGAAGAGAAGTGAAAAACAAAGGAGAAAAGGAAAGATATTCTCATTTGAATGCAGAGTTCCAAAGAATAGCCAGGAGAGATAAGAAAGCCTTCCTCGGTGATCAGTGCTAAGAAATAGAGGAAAACAACAGAATGGGAAAGACTAGAGATCTCTTCAAGAAAATTAGAGATACCAACAGAACATGTCATGCAAAGATGGGTTCGATAAAGACAGAAATGGTATGGACCTAACAGAAGCAGAAGATATTAAGAACAGGTGGCAAGAATACATAGAAGAACTGTACAAAAAAGATCTTCATGACCCAGATAATCATGAAGGGGTGATCACTCACCTAGAGCCAGACATCCTGGAATGTGAAGTCAAATGGGCCTTAGAAAGCATCACTACTAACAAAGCTAGTGGAGGTGATGGATTTCCAGTTGAGCTATTTCAAATCCTGAAAGATGATGCTGTGAGAGTGCTGCACTAAATATGCCAGAAAATTTGGAAAACTCAGCAGTGGCCACAGGACTGGAAAAAGTCAGTTTTCATTCCAATCCTCAGGAAAGGCAATGCCAAAAAATTCTCAAACTACCACACAATTGCACTCATCTCACACGCTAGTAAAATAATGCTCAAAATTCTCCAAGCCAGGCTTCAACAATACATGAACTGTGAATTTCCAGATATTCAAGCTGGTTTTAGAAAAGGCAGAGGAACCAGAGATCAAATTGCCAACATCCGCTGGATCATTGTAAAAGCATGAGAGTTCCAGAAAAGCATATATTTCTGCTTTGTTGACTATGCCAAAGCCTTTGATTGTGTGGCTCACAATTAACTGGAAAATTCTGAAAAAGATGGGAATACCAGACCACCTGACCCACCTCTTGAGAAACCTAAATGCAGGTCAGGAAGCAAGAGTTAGAACTGGACATGGACCAATAGAATGGGTCCAAATAGGAAAAGGAGTACATCAAGGCTGTATATTGTCACCCTGCTTATTTAAATTATATGCAGAGTACATCATGAGAAACGCTGGGCTGGAAGAAACACAAGCTGGAATCAAGATTGCCGGGAGAAATATCAATAACCTCAGATATGCAGATGACACCACCCTCATGGCAGAAAGTGAAGAGGAACTAAAAAGCCTCTTGAAAGTGAAAGAGGAGAGTGAAAAATTTGGCTTAAAGCTCGACATTCAGAAAACTAAGATCATGGCATCTGGTCCCATCACTTCATGGGAAGTAGGTGGGGAAACAGTGGAAGCAGTGTCAGACTTTTTGGAAGGGGGGGCTCCAAAATCACTGCAGATGGTGACTGCAGCCATGAAATTAAAAGACACTTACTCCTTGGAAGGAAAGTTATGACCAACCTAGATAGCATATTAAAAACAGAGACATCATTTTGTAAACAAAAGTCCATCTGGTCAAGGCTGTGGCTTTTCCAGTGGTCACGTATGGATGTGAGAGTTGGACTGTGAAGAAAGCTGAGTGCCGAAAACTTCATGGTTTTGAACTATGGTGTTGGAGAAGACTCTTGAGAGTCCCTTGGACTGCAAGGAGATCCAACCAGTCCACCCTAAAGGAGATCAGTCCTGGGTGTTCATTAGAAGGACTGATGCTGAAGCTGAAAAACCAATACTTTGGCCACCTCACGTGAAGAGTTGATTCATTGGGAAAGACCCTAATGCTGGGAAAGACTGGGGCAGGAGGAGAAGGGGACGACAGAGGATGAGATGGCTGGATGGCATCACCAACTCGATGGACATTAGTTTGAGTAAACTATGAGAGTTCATGATGGAGAGGGAGGCCTAGCGTGCTGTGATCCATGGGGTCACAAAAAGTCGGACATGACTGAGCGACTGAACTGAACTGATCCTCTGATGAATAAGGATAAGAAGCTTATGGAAGCTTCCTGATGGGAGAGACTGATTGTGGGAGAAACTGGGTCTTGTTCTGATGGGTGGGGCCATGCTCAGTAAATCTTTAATCCAATTTTCTGTTAATGGCTGCAGTAGTGTTCCCCTCCTGTTTGGCCTGAGGCCAATACTGTTGGCCCACACCAAAATTGTTGGCCTGAGACTCCAGATCACTCAGGGCAAGTCTGGCTCAGCGTCTTGTGGGGACAGTGCTCCTTTCTCCTGGCTCCCAGTACACACAAAGTTTTGTTTGTGCCCTCCAAGAGTCTGTTTCCCCAGTCCTGTGGAGGTTCTATAATCAAGTCCCACTGGCCTCCATGAGTCCTAGTGTGCCCAAGGTTTTGTTTGAGCCCTCCGAGTGTCTCTGGCAGGTATGGGGTTTGTTTCTAAACATGATTTTGCCTCTCGTACCATTGTGTTGGGGCTTCTCCTTTGCCCTTGGATGTGGAGTATCTTTTTTTTTTTTTTGGTGGGATCCAGCATTCTCCTGTCCATGGTTGTTCAGCAGAGAGTTGTAATTTTGGAGTCCTCTCAGGAGAAGATGAGCTCAGATCCTTCTACTTCACCATCCCACTCGAGGACCTTGGCCACATTCTTGTCAGTGCACAGGGCTCAGTGGTTGTACTCAGTGTACAGGCAGATGAGCACGTCAAGCAGTGTCTTCATGCTCAGGGCACTCCCATTGAACGAGGGTCCATCAAGGAGCACCTGCTTCAGCTTTTGAGTCACACATTGGCTGACATGGTGCCGTGCAGCACGTGCTTTCCCGACGTGCTGGCCTCTCATGGCCCACTCGGCCAGTGCATCAGGGACTGAGGAGAGGAGGGCAAGCTGTTCTTCTGCAACATTTTCTTCATAGACTCTTTCTAGTATCAGTAGAAAAAAAAAATAACGGTACCATGCTAACATTTTTCTGATATACAGATATTTTTGTCTGGTTGCTTCTAATGGTCACAACAAATCTGAACTGCTGACGCATTCAATGACTCTATTCAAAATATGTGTAATTTTTATCATAGGACATTGCCATGGACTCGGTTTTTCCTGGATTTTTTTCCCTTTGTCTCAATACAACTCTCAGACACAATTCACTCATTTTTTATGGGTATGAAAAGATTACATCATTGACATATATTTTGTTTCCATAAATCTTATAATTCGTTGAAATTTTTGTTTTTGAGATATTACAACTTTAGAAGCTTTATTTACTTATTGTGTCTTTTAAACAAGCTAGATTAATAATTTTTACCATCTAAATTTCTTATGATTTTAAGTTCATGAAAACTTGTATACTTATTAGAAGTAAACTTTGGATTTTATATTACCTTTGAAACTTATACTTATAGCTACAGATAATTATTATATAACAGTTCTTGATAACTTGAAGAGGCCAAAGACTGCTTTGAGTATCTAAAGGAAGATATTTTTAATTTTCCTTACAGTGTTATACATCAATGTGCACACTCACTCACTCAGTCGTGTTCAACTCCTGTGACCCTTCGGACTGTAGCCCACCAAAATCCTCTATTCATGGGATTTTCTAGGAAAGAATACTGGAGTGGGTTGTCATTTCCTCTTCCTGGGTATCTTCCCAACCCTGGGATTGAACTAACCTAGAATCTCATTTTTATCTCTTGTGTCCCCAGCATTGGCAGGTGGATTCTTAACCACTTGTGTCATCTGGGAAGTGCCAAGTTATGCATCAATAAATTTCAATCAATGTTTGACTCTCCTGAACTGCACCCATGCACCATTTTGGACATCACATATCCCAAGGTAAAGCAAGGACCTCAGGCAAGTATAAGAAGTGGAGACTTGCTCTATTCTCCCATCAGCTTTTATTACCAGCATTTCTTCACTAATGCATTGGTGAAACCTATAGCAAAAATATTCTTGCAATTTTTGTTTCATTCTCTTGGTTTAATTTTATCTGCCTGTTTTTAACTGTCCTCATTTTTTTAATAGTCAATTCATATTACATCAATTACAGACAATACTCAGTCTCTTCTTCTGAAAAGTCTCAAAATTTACACTTTAAAGGCAGAGTCTTCATTTGCAGCATTTCTGGAGTATTCAATATCTTAATTTCAAGTAACCCTTGCACTAACTCACATAAAGCTGAAATCTATATTTAGTCACTATGTCATGTCTCACTTTTTGTGACTCCATGAGTGTAGACCATCAGGCTCTTCTGTTTGATTTCTCAGGCAAGAATATTGAAGTGGGTGGCCATTTCCTCCTCCAGGGGATCTTCCTGACCCAGGGATCAAACTTGCATCTCCTGTGTCTCCTGCATTGGCAAGCAGATTCTGTACCACTGAGCAACCTGGGAAGCCCCTCGAAGCTGAGATGTTCTCCCTGTATTTTGCAGAATGGTTGCCTTTTGTATTTATATAAGAATAGCTTTACTCTGTGTGAACTTCCCTTTAGGACATCTTTCATTATACTTCATGCTCTGAGATGTGCTGTGAAAGTGGATATGAATTTATTTTCTGGTCTGAATTATGGTGAGATGAGAACAGGTTTCAGATTGGTAGAACCTGAAAATGTTTCTCTCCCATTGAAAACTCTTTATGTCTTGCAGATATTTCTAAGTTACTCATCAGCCTGAGGTCTCATACCTTCATGTTCTAGTACCTTTTGGCTTATACTGGCACAATGCTAGTTTCATCATGTTGAAATTACCACTGTGACAAGCTGAAATTTCTCCCTGTTCTGAATAATTTCCAAAATTAAATTAATTGCTAAATAATTCTTTGTGCAAATGTCTAATTGATGATATAAATTGTTTAAATACTGCTTAGATATTTACTAAGTATTGATAGTATACATCAAAAAGTCATAGATCCTTAGCAAGACATTTCAGTATCTTGATATATTGTCAGCAAATGTATCCACTACTTTTCCCCCCTCTATACCTTAAAAATATTCATCTTAAATTATCAGCAATTTTAACACCTAACATATAATAAATGTGTACTTTTATCAGATACTGGCTAAGAGCTTAATCTTATTTTACTACTGCAAGCACCCTTTGAAGTAGCAGACATTGCTATCTCCATTTTACATATAAAGCAACAGAGGTCTAAACAAATAACCTGATTTGCCCAAGATCACCATACAGTCATCCATTTCAAAAAAAAAAAAAAATTAAAAAAAAATCTATTGGGGAAATTCTATTAAGGTAAGACATTTGCTGGACTGGTTCTATGACAGATCCCAAACATATGCAATAGTACTGGAACACATATGGAAAACTATCATAGTTTTTGGAACCTACTGGATATTCTTCCTTTGTTCCTCCAAATATACTCTCCACCATCTTTCCCTTTGACTATTTCCTGGGTAGGGTTGGGGACACTTTATGAACTACATTAACTGGTCTCCCTGGCTTCCTAGCTTCCTACTGGGCTTAGTTCATACTACCGTGGCTAGAATTTAGGTCACCACGGGGGTGTTCTGCCTCTTGTTTCTTGTGACGCAACAGATCCAGTGGTGTTTCAAGTAACTATTACTGAGAGCAAGGCTAAACAGAGTGATTGGCAAAAGTCTGAGGGCAAATTCTTCTCCCTTTCAAATGCCAATGGGCTGGTGGGAGACAATAATTTCATATAACTTCAGATGGCAAGTCTGACCAATCAGCATTTCTTTGTAATTTCTCTTTCCCTGTCTTACTCCTCTTTTCTCTTATTTCTGTTTCTACATGAAGGTATTATTCCCTAAGATTTTGTCTCAGTCTTTGTTTTCAAGAAAACCCAACTTAAGAAACCCCAAAGTTCATAAATATTACATGCACACAAAGTTCCATATTCTCACAGATGCCTTGATCAAAAAATATTAATGCTTTTGTCATATATGTATTATGTTTTCTCTTCTGCTGACTCTGTGTACTATATCATTTAATTGAATTTGTATGTCTTTAGATCTTTAGAGATTTTAACTCTTCTCTTCACAAAAACTTTCCATCCTTGTTGGAAATACTTTTCTTTGTAAATTTTCTCACCTGTGAAAGCCATAAAATCTATGACGCTTAGAGATTCTCACTCAGCTTTTCCAGATTACATGCTTGTAGAATTCTAATAAGATCCTTCTCAAACTTGAACATGCATTAGAGTCACCAGGAAATATGTTGAAAATGTAAATTGCTGGGCCTCATTGCCAGACTTTCTGATTCAGTAGGTAGAGAAAGTCTTGAAAATTCCAATTTCTTACAAGTTCCAAAGTGATGTGGGTGCTGCTGAACTGGAAACCTCATTCTGGAAGACACTGTTCTAAGGTCGCACCAATGATATGTATGAGGTCAGAAGTCTTACTCTAGAGCTGTAACTTAAGTGTGTGATATTGATAGGATAGCCAAGTTAACAGCAGAGAAAAACCTATAGGGGAAAATGTAACTGAACATTTGATGATATACAATTACAATGTGTTTATTTTCTTTTTTTTTACTTTTTTAATTATTATTTATATATCTTTGGCTGTGCTAGGCCTTTGTTGCTGTTCTGGCTTTTCTCTAGGTGCAGTGAGCAGGCTTCTCATTGTGGTGGCTTCTCTTGTTGTGGAGCACAGACTTTAGGGCACATAGTCTTCAGTAACTGCAGTGCGTGGACTCATTAGTAGCAGCTCCCAGGCTCTAGAGCCCTGTCTCAATAGTTGTGGCATATGAGCTTATTTGCTTCATAGCACGAGGAATCTTCCTGAATCAGGGAGAAAACCCATGTGTCCTGTATTGGCAAGCTGATTCTTTACCCCTGAGCCACCAGGGAAACTCTATAATGTGTTTCTTAAGTAAGATAAAACCATCCTAAAGATTGATGTTTGATCTTTTATGAGAGATAGTCCATTTTATGAAAATTCCCTTAAGTAAATTGAATTGACATTTTCTTCATAACCACCCTGTTAAGTAGCACTGTTATTACATGTGTTTTAAAGATTAGCAAGTTGGGCGAGCGAACTCCTTCAGAGCACAAGTAGGTAAGTGGCAGAGCCAGGCAGTTTGTCTCCAGAGCCCATGCTATGTTGCCTAAGAAGAAATCTGAACAAGAAAAGCAAGACCAGAAAATGTTAGTGGTAACAAAACAAACTCTTAACCAGATTGTGCCACTCCTGATTCCGGGCTTTCAACCACTGCACAATGACTCATAGTGGATTTTTCATTTTGTTTTGTTTTGTTTTGTAATGATAGGTAGTTTTTAATCAGAAATAAATATGTTCTAATCACTGCAGTTACCACTTTGTACAAATTTGTTCATTTAGTACTATAAAAACTGAGATACCAAATACTTTAAAATATTCTTATTTTATGGGTAAGGACACTGGGTCTTAGAACAAGTTAAGCATTTAGACAGGTTAAAGAGATTGTGATTTTGAGAATCAGAGGCAGTCACAGATGTAATTATGCTATACATTCCAAAGGTTTTACAAAATTAATTTGAAAACCTACAACTTCAATTTAATATAAAAAATAGCAATAACCACATCAATAAAACAAACATTCAAAAGTGCCCCCTTTCAACCTTGCAGTAACAATTATTTTTTCATTGAATCAAAAACCAGTCTGTCATCATCTAAACACCATGAGCTCAAGAGACTTTAGTCATCCCAGTGATTTCCTCATTTATATAATAATCATTTACTGAGTGCTGTCAATTTGTTCTTTCATTTATTTCTCAGCATACCTTTGCTGAGTGCTTAGAATGCCCCCAAAGACTCTTCAATCTACTGGCTCATGGGTGAACAAATGAAAAGAGTACCCTGATTCCTTGCTGTTTTAGGTTCCAGCAAGTCATTTCAGGGGAGAAAGCTGGTAAGTAAATAAAAACCAAATAAGCAAGGGGATTTCTATAAAAAAGAAAAAAAAAGCACAAAATCGATCAAACAAGACCATGAAATGAAAGTTGTAAAAGGGATTTGTAAGGAAAGTTCTTTTCAAAATGCCATTTGAGTTAAACAGGGATGTCCAAAAGGAGCTAGCCATGTAAAGTCATCCCAGGGTGCCTGGGGATGTGGGGAAAATCCCCACAGGGGACAGGTGATGGGAGAACTGGTAGTAAGTCCCATGGAGATAAATTATCTCTATTCACATTTCCCTCTTTCTCGCCCTGGACTTCATTATTCTTATGGAGCCTTACTCTGGTTCCCTAACTGATCTCTTTGCATTTACATGCTCTGATTTCAAGGTTAGTATTTGTCCATCTGACAGGCTTATCTTTTTGAAGCACAGATTTCACCATTTAACATCCTTGTTCAAACATCTTCAATAGATTCTCTCTGTCGTATCACATCCGAACTCTGTAGACTACGTTGTTCATGACAACCTTTCTTTGTCCTCTAATTTGCATTATATGGGAATTTTCAGCCATATTTTTCAGCATATCCTTTTGCACACATTTATGTTGGGCATTTATTTGTGTTCTTTACGTCACTTCATACCCAAATTTTGTTCCTGTTCTCTTAACCTAAATTCCATAATCCCTTGCATTTATACATGTCCAAAACGTTCCTATATTGTAACGGCTAATAAAAGTTCTGACCCAACTCAGATTCTTATAAATTGGTAAATTATTTGAAATCACTATCCCATGATTTACATAGACAGAAAAATAAAATGAACTAGGGAAGTGATTTTTTTTCCTTCTTTTCCTTTTTTATTTTTTAAATAATAAAAGTATGATAATTCATTTATAGGAGACTTGGAAAATACAGAACAAAGTCACATGTAGCTCCACTATATATTGAAATTATTTTTAAGTAGAGAAATTAAAATTTTTAGTTGGAGTTTCAATATCAAACTTTCAAAAATTAATAGAATGAATATACAGAAAATAGAAGGATGTAGCAAACCTGGAAAGCACTATGAACCTGTTCAGCATAATTAAGATTTATACAATTTTCACACAACAGTAGGATACAAATTCAGTTCAAATTCTCATAGATTATAAGCTAGATGACACTGGGATGTATTCAGGGACATAAAACAAGGTGCAAAAATGTCATTGTCTAAAATCTTTGATATCACACAAAGTTTGTTCTCTTACCACTGTGGAATTATGTTAGAATTCAGGATCAAAGATATTTGAAAATAACCCACATATTTTCAAGTGCAATGTGACATTTACTAAGAGAGATCTTTGACTTAGCCATTGAAAACCTCAGTAAAGTTAGAAGACTGAAAAAACACAGAGGGCGATTGTTGAGAAGAAAACATTTAAATGAGAAATTCATATAAAGATATTTTTAAAAACCTCATGTATTTGGAAATTAAAAGTCCACTTTTAAAAGATGGATGTATCTAAGAAGTCATAAAAAGGAAAATTATAAAATATTTTTAACAGAATAAAAATGAAAAGAGAATTTATCAGAATTTGTTGCATGAAGCTGAAGGTAATCCATGCAACTAAATACAACGTGGAATCTTGAATAAGGTATGAAATCAAATAATAAACACTAGCATTGAATTTTTTGAAATTTGCACAAAATCTGTACTTCAGTCAATAATACTGTGTGGTTGTTGTTGTTGTTCAGCAGGTAAGTCTTGTCTGACTCTTTTCGACTCCATGGACTGCAGCACTCCCGGCCCTCCTGGCCTCTACTATCTCCTGGAGTTTGCCCAAATTCATGTTCACTGAGCCATGATGCTATCTAGCTATCTCCTCCTCTGCTGCCCTCTTTTGTTGCCTAAAATCTTCCCCAGCATCAGGGTCTTTTCCAATAAACTGGCTCTTTGAATCAGGTGGCCAAAGTATTGGACCTTCAGCTTCTGCATCAGTCCTTCCAATGAATATTCTGGGTTGATTTCCTTTGGGATTGACTGGTTTGATCTCCTTACTGTCCAATGGACTCAAGAGTTTTCTCCAGCACCACAACTTGAAAATATCACATGTTAATTTTCTGTTGTTTTTTTTTCCCACATCATAGTATTTCTTTATATTTTCAAAATTGGATTAAAAGCTTCAAGCCTCACTCAATTATTTTTTAAAAAATCATTAAGGTAATAAACTTTCTAGACTTTTAGCAGTAATACTAGATGTCAAAATACATGGAACTACATTAGAGATTTGAGTACTTATAAGTTAGAAATCTAGCATTCTATTCATACTAAGTCAAATAAATGGAATTAAAATGTCATACAGTTTTTAGCTAGGAAAAAAGTCATAAGCTTTATAAAATATATATATTATTATACATACTATTTGTATATATATATACACACACACATACACAAAAGCTTTTCTTCTATTCTTGATTAAGACTTCAGAAAGAACAACAAAAAACAGACAGAGAAACTGGAAAACATAAACTAAATGAAATGGGAGCACTGAATAGAAAATAGAAAAACTGAAACAAACTAAATGAAAGTAGAAGGTCATCAAATAGTCCAGTTGTTTTTAAACATGGCTATTCATTAGAAACACACATAGAGCTTTGGGGAAAAAAAGCAATACCTGGGCATTTGCATTTTTCAAAAAAGTTACAAGAAAATTCTCATATGCATCTGGATTTTAATAAGTGATTACAGGTTTTTCTATTAAATGTTAGTTTTAGTGATATAGAATTCTGTTATTTTCTGTTGACCAATCATGATACAATGGTATTAAACAAATAATAGCTACACAATCACAATTGTAAAAGATGTTTATCAGTTATCACAATCAGTAGCCAGATTAAAAAAAAAAAAAAAAGATAAAGCTGCAAACCATAATGGAAACATGATTTGCCTAACCATAGAAAATAATTACATACAATTTGATGGGTTAAATACAATGATGTGGTACGTGGAAGTGCATACATACAAATTTCCATCTGCCCAGCCAGTCTAACCCTTTTGTTTGTGCATTTGATCCATTTACATTCAAGGTAATTATCTGTATGTATGAATAAAAGGTCTGTCTAGTCAAAGCTGTGGTTTTTCCAGTAGTCATGTATGGATGTGAGAGTTGGACTATAGAGAAAGCTGAGCACCAAAGAATTGATATTTTTAAACTGTGGTATTGGAGAAGACTCTTGAGAGTCCCTTGAATTACAAGAAGATCCAACCAGTCCATCCTAAAGGAGATCAGTCCTGGGTGTTCATTGGAAGGACTGATGCTGAAGCTGAAACTCCAATACTTTGGCCACCTGATGCGAAGAGCTGACTCTTTTGAAAAGACTCCGATGCTGGGAAAGATTGAAGGTGGGAGGAGAAGGGGACGACAGAGGATGAGATGGTTGGATGGCATCACCAACTCGATGGACATTAGTTTGAGTAAACTCTGGGAGTTGGTGATGGTCAGGGAGGCCTGGCATGCTGCAGTCCATGGGGTCGCAAAGAGTTGGACATGACTGAGCAACTGAACTGAACTGATGATACTATTCGCATTTTCTTCATTGTTTTGGGTTTATTTTGTGTACCTTCCCTTGTGTTTCCTACATAGGGAAGTTCCTTTAGCATTTGTTGTAAAGTTGGTTTGGTGGTGCTAAATTCTCTTAATTTTTGCTTATCTCGAAAGCCTTGATTGTTTCATCAGATCTGAACAAGTCTTGCTGGGTAGAGCATTCTTGGTTGTAGGTTCTTCCCTTTCATCACTTTAAATACATCAGGCCATTCCCTTATGGCTTGTCCAGTTTCTGTTGAGAAATAAGCTGATAACCTTATGATAGTTTCCTCATATGTTATTTGTCATTTTTTCCCTTCTTGATTTTAATATTTTATTTTTTTCTTTAATTTTTGCCATTTTGATTACTATGTGTCTCAGTGTGTTCCTCTTTGAGTTTATTCTGCCTGGGACTCTCTTATTTCCTGGGCTTGGTTGACTATTTCCTTTCCCATGTTAGGGAAGTTTTCAGCCATTATCTCTTCAAATGTTTTTTCTGGCCCTTTCTCTGTCTCTTCTTCTGACACTTCTCTGCTGGGTCAGATTGTAAAGAATCTACCTGTAATGCAGGAGACCCAGGTTTGATCCCTGGGTGGGGAAGATCCCCTGGAGAAAGGAATGGCTACCCACTCCAGTCTTTTTGCCTGGAGAATTCCATAGACAGAGGAGCCTGGTGGGCTACAGTTCATGGGGTCACAACTAGTCAGACATAACTGAGTGACTAACACACTTCACACACGCACATAATGTAACTGTTAGTGTTTTTAATATTGTCCCAGAGTTCTCTTATGCTGTCTTCATTTTGTTTTTCATTCTTTTTTCTATATTCTGTTCTGCCTCAGTGATTTCTACTATTATATCTTTTGGGAAGTGACTTTTAAAAGCCATAACAAGGAATGAAATTGTGCCATTTGAAGAGACATGGATGGACCTAGAGGCCATACAGAAAGTCAGAAAGAGAAAAACACATCATATAGATGGAAAAAAAAAAGAGCGTATATATGTATACATATAACTGATTCACTTTGCTATACAGGAGAAAATAACAGAACATTATAAAGCAACTCTACTTCAATAAAATTTTTCAAAAGAGAAATTGACTTTTTTAGCAGATTAATGTGTTACAGTGAACACATTAAGTTTTCTTTCATTCTACTCACTGGTTGATTTATCTCTTTTTGAAAAACATATCTCCTAGGTTGGAGCCTTAAAATCCTTGATTGTCCTTTGAAGTTAAAGCAAGGCATATCACCTTTTGCTTTATCAATCCACTGAGGGAACATTTGATTTTAAATGAATGGGATATAGTTTCTGGAAAAATCTTATTTTCTTATGCTATTTGGCATCCTTCAACAACTGTAATCATTTCAAGTTTAGGAAAATGCATATTTGCATATTTTTTCATGAATTCTCCTAATGATGTCATGCAGTGAAACTTAAAAAAACAACATCTGTATTCTCACCTTTTGTGCAAACTCTCATAATGTAGATGTACTATCTTCAGGAACTATGGGGAAGTATATGATATTTTTATATTGTGCTAGTTTGTTTAATTAGAACCGACTCAGAATGAAGCACAATTCTGCCCTTGTGCAACTGTCTTGAACTTTCTTCACTTATATGGATTCCTCAGCTTCGTTGCCAAGCAACCATGCTCAGATTGCTACTTTGCCTTTGCACTGAGAGCAGTCAACTCTACCACATATACTTTGCTTTGCATTTTTTAAGCACAAATAATTTTCTCCTTTCTTTAAGGCAAGTGTATCTTTTAGTTCTGTATTCTTGACAGATCTGCTTCATAAGCTATGTATATTCTATATCTTCTACCTGACAAGTTTCTTATTTTGTCAATTTAGAAACTTGGAATTTATCTCCTTTTTGCCTTTTTAGTTTATCAGAGATGTAGCTGTGTCTTCAGCTAATACATAAAATGCCAACAACATTTACAACAGATGTGAACAAGAATCAAACAGATGAAAAAACTAATTCAGCAAATATTTATCATATTCTATTTATGCCTCTGAGGGCTGGGGAAATAACAGTCACCAAAGCAGACAAAATACCTGCCACCATGAATCTTACATTCTCTTCAAGGAAAATAGTCAATACTTAAGTGAACAAATAAGAATGCAATATATATATATATATATATATATATATATATATATATATAGCTGGTGTCAATAAGTTATAAGGAGGAGAGGGTCTACATTTTCTGGTGTCTTTGTATTTGCAGGCATGTGTGCTTGGATGCTTCAGTCCTGTTTGACATGGGTGAGCCTTATGGACCATGGACCACCAAGCTCCTCTGTCCATGGGATTCTCCAGGCAAGAATACTGGAGTGGGTTTCCATCCCTTCTCTAGGGGTTCTTTCCCACACAGGGATCGAACCCACATCTCTTGCATCTCCTGCACTGGCAGACAGGCTCTTTACAGCTGAGCTACCATGGAAAATTTTTAAAGAAATACTTAAAATTATAAATACAAAATTAGAAGAACTTATAATGAGCTATACACATGAGGAATGTGACATGCAAGTATCAGTTTTACAGTATACCCACCATTGATGTCTGGCTTAAAATAAAACTGACAAGAAAGATGTGGAGCTCAAGGCAGTTGCCATGCTGTTATTTGGTAGCCAAGGAAAGGCTCACTGAGAAGATGACATTTGAATAGTGATTTAAAATAATTGACGGAGGGTGTTGGCATGGTTGATAAATGGTTACAGGTGGGTCAAGATAAAAGATAGGAAGTTAAAATGGAAAGACAAGATAGAAAGTTGTTGCTGCAGAGGAAAATTTTATGAACGTTAAAGATGTTGGCCATAAAGAATAAAATTGTCTGTGAGAAAGGACAACTGAAGCAGAGTGAAGAATATGATCATAGTTGGATTCAGATCAAAAAACTGAGTAGCAAACCTATTAGATGGTTTTTATACACATATTCTTAACTAATCAAACATTAAGGCAGTATTAATTTCAGACTGTATGACAGCCATGTGCTAAAATCTAAAAATGATGGGTAATGACCTGGATGATAGTAGTGATAAGACTGACAATATTATAGGGAATGGAGGGGGGCAAGGGTCTCTCCAGGAACAACCAGAGTTATTCAGGGTTAAGTATTCTCGTGTGTGTGTGTTTGTGGCCTTAATCATGTCTGACTCTTTGCGACCCCATGGACAGTAGCCCGCCAGTCTCCTCTGTTAATGGAATTTTCCAGCAAGAATATTGGAGTGGGTTTCCATTTCCTTCTCCAAAGGATCTTCCTGACCCAGGGACCAAGCCCGCATCTCTTGCATTTCCCTCATTGGCAGGCAGGTTCTTTACCAGCTGAGCCACTGGGGAAGCCTGTATTCCTATGCTTATGACAACAAGTAAAAATTGATAGTAAGTTATAAATTTTGGTTTCCTGAAATTTACAACTGAGGTAATTTAGTGAATAGAGATGAAGAACATTGTGAAATAAAGATGAGGAGCTTTCTAAGACGTGCAGTACATAAGACGTGTGAAAGAAAACAGTCATCACTTGAGGACTACAAAGGGAACATTGTTCTGAGGGAAATCCTAGTGTCATTTCCACTACGAAGACAAAGGAAATGTTCAAAGAAAGTATTTAGAATACAGTTTTTTCCCTGATTAACAGCCAAGATTCCCTGAAGTTGTGATGAAAAAATTCAAATTTTGGAGAGCAGCTTACAACAGCTGACAGGGGCAACTGACAGAGAAAAAGGACCACACAGATAGGATAAATGGAGTCTCCATGATGATGGGTGATACAGGCTTCCAGGTCTACTGGACAGACTTGCTATTTGGTGAAATCGAGGAGATTAGTCTTAATGGTCTTAAAGAATATTTAGAGTGACATACACCTATGCATTTATTATATTTGCATATATATCACATGTGTGTGTGCTAAGTTGCTTTAATTATGTCCTACTGTTTGCAGCCCTATGCACTATAACCTGCCAGGTTCCTCTGTCCATGGGTCTCTCCAGGAAAGAATACTGGAGTGAATTGCATTTCCTTCTCCAGGGCATCTTCCTGACTCAGGGATAGAATCTGCATCCCTTAAGTCTCCTGCATTGGCAGGTGGGTTCTTTACCACTAGTGCCACCTGGAAAGCCCAATATATCACATATTCATATATCCATATACACTTGCAAGAATGTATACACACAGTCACAGAAGTTAGACATTGGAACTTTCAGACTACAGGTTGAAGATGAGATATTAATATTAATTATCATGTGTATGACTTACAAATAGTTACTTTCTCTGAAGTTCCATAAGCATTTTTTCTAAAGAGCAAAGTCCAGTAAGAGAAGTCTATTAAATTTCAGAGGACCAAACCAAGGACAAAATTTCCTTGTAACTTAAATCAAAATGGACAATATTATCCTGCTATATTGATAAACTTATAAGCCCAAGATTAAAATACACATATATTTTATGTAATCTCATTAAATTCACTGTAAATTAAGTTGCCATATTTGTTAACAGGAATAATTTTAATTAAAGTAAAAACAGATAGCTCAAGACATTCTCACATTTCCAGGTTTATTTAATGAGTTCTGTAAATATGTGTGCATGCTCAACCATGTCAGACTCTGCAACTCCCTGGAATTTAGCCCGCCAGGCTCCTCTGTCCATGAAAGTTTCCAGGCAAGAATTTTGGAGTGGGTTGCCATTTCCTACTCCAGGGAATCTTCCCCACCCAGGGATTAAACCCGCATATCCTGCTTCTCTTGAGTCTCATGCATCAGCAGGTGCATTCCATGCCACCTGGAAAGTCCCTTAATGAGCTCTGCTCATCCACTAATCTCACTTTATTGAGCAAATCTTGAATATATGGCTTTTAATTCTTACATTTAAAAGGAAGAAAACCTCCCTGTCTACCCAACCCCTCTGAGTCTTCCCAGTGCACCAGGCCCGAGCACTTGTCTCATGCATCCAACCTGGGGAATACATGGAAATCCATGGCTGGTTCATGTCAATGTATGACAGAACCCACTACAATATTGTAAAGTAACTAGCCTCCAACTAATAAAAATAAATGAAAAAAAATAAAAAGAAGAAAACCATTTCATAAAGAAATCTTGTGCTTCTTAATTAAATTATAAATTTCACTGTGTGACTCAGTGGTCTTTATCTCTTTGGTTCTCTAATTTAAATTGAATTCACATAAACTTTCCTAAAGTCCACACTGGTAATTTGTTTGTAAAATCACACTTTGAAAAATGATGTTGCAAATACCTTTATCTCATTTGAAACATAAAACAGTTCATGTGTTTTTTAAAAAATTCAAACTAACTGACAGTTTCAGTATATTTCATTCATGTACAGGAGGAAAGACTTACTTTTTTATTTCAGGAAAGTAAGGGAGTCAACCTGGAATATTCATTGGAAGAACCAGTGCTGAAGCCCACTACTTTGGACACCTGAGGTGAGGAGCTGACTCATTGGAAAAGACCCTGATACTGGGAAAGATTGAAGACAAAAGGAGGAGGGAAAGCATGAGACAGCATCACTGACTCAATGGACATGAGTTTGAGCAGATGCCAGAAGATAGTGAAGGACATAGAAGCCTGGTGGGCTGCTGTTCATGGGGTCCCAAAGAGTCAGACACCATTTAGCAACTGAACAACAACAACAAAAGCATGTTACAGAATCAGTACTTTATAAAAGCTTTTAAAAGCTATCAGGTTGTCTGTTCTAAGATTCTTAATAGAGAGAAATGCTCCAGAATAATCACTGTTTATGTCAAATATGGGCTAGAAAGCCACGGGGCACTGTGGCCTAGAAGTTTAATGGTGGTCTTAATTTTTGGCTGCTTTTGCCAGAAACTCTTTAAGCAGTCTATGGGAGTGATTTACCTGGAAGAAAACGTACAGTTTTAAGGAGAAATGCTTTCACCAGTGAAACTAGATAGTGTTTTGTGTATCTAAAGATTGCAGCTGTCTTTGGGAGAGCTGATCTAGGTCTTTCTCTTGAATATTTTAAGCCTCAGCTTGCAGAAAAGAATTTAAATGAGGACTTTTGTTTCTGGAGGATTAGAGTTGAAGAGAGGATGCTCAGAAGAATTGAGTGTAGGAAAAGAGGGTTCAGTTCAGTTCAGTTGCTCACTCATGTCTGACTCTTTGGGACTCATTGAACCACAGCATGACAGACCTCCCTCTCCATCACCAACTGCCAGAGTCTGCCCAAATCCATGTTCATTGAGTCAGTGATGCCATCCTACCATCTCATCCTCTGTCATCTCCTTCTACTCCTACCTTCAATCTTTCCCAGCATCAGGGTCTTATCAAAAGAGTCAGTTCTTCCCATCAGGTGGCCAAAGTATTGGAGTTTCAGCTTCAGCATCAGTCCTTCCAATGAACACCCAGGACTGATCTCCTTTAGGATGGACTGGTTGGATCTCCTTGCAGTCCAAGGGACTCTCAAGAGTCTTCTCCAACACCACAGTTCAAAAGCATCAATTCTTCAGCTCTCAGCTTTCTTTATAGTCCAACTCTCACATCCATACATGACTACTGGAAAAACCATAACTTTGACTAGACAGACCTTTGTTGGCAAAGTAATGCCTCTGCTTTTAATATGCTCTCTAGGCTGGACATAGTTTTTCTTCTAAGGAGCAAGCCTCTTTTAATTTCATGGCTGCAGTCACCATCTGCAACATCATTCATGTGCAAAATCAATTTTTTTTTTTTTTACTATTTCTAGTTGATATGGAAAGAAAAAATGTAAGCTAATAATTGTGTAAATGTAGAATTATCTTCACCAAGCCCCCATTTCAGTTACACTGAACTGTCCTATTCCACCTTCAGGGTTCTAGTAAGGATGCTGTCCTCCCTCCATCTTCTACCATGAGAGGTACCAGCTTCTGGGTGAAGCCATAGGGCATCCTATTTGGTAACCAATAAGTTTGTCACATGACTATTCTAAGTCTTGAAAATACTTTTGGTATCTTAGTTTGGAGATCATTCATTTATTGCCAGAAAAGTTTACCCAGGATGGAGACAAAGAAAGCTACACATATCCTTTCAGATTGTAAATCAACTATGCTCCAACAAAATTAAAATTAAAAAAAAAAAAATGGGAAGCACCCTAGGGAAGCCTAGGCTGCTGTAGTCCATGGGGTTGCACTCAGACACAACTGAGTGACTGGACTGAACTGAACTGAACTGAACTGATGCTGATGAAAACCTCAAATTACTAATATATGTGAAACAAAAAGCCAATTTACTATTTTTTTTTTTCTTGACCAGGGTAGAAGTATTAGTAAATATAGAAATTCAGCTTCTCATTGAACAAGTAAGATGGCAAGTAATTTAGATTTGGAGAAAATGTGGAATTTGAAATAGATTTCAACAAAGCAGGGTTTTAATTAGAGTTCATCACTCAATGAATGCATTCTACATTCAACAATGAATCTGCTCCTTGGGGGTCCATTGATTGAAAGAGATTCAGTGCAAAAGAGACTTCTGCAGCTTCCTGCATATATTTAAGTTGCATTCTTCAAGAACAGGGTTTACAGCTTCTTCTGTGTGTGTGCAAAGGAAGTCTTCAAGCAAGTATAGACATTTTTTGCTTGTTTGCTTTCATTGTCCCCCTTTATCACTCTTTGGCTAGATCACAGAGGAGACCATTAAGTATTGTCTAGCTCTATACACTATCAGTCATGGTTCCATTTAGGAAAATGTCATATAACATACAGAAAAGTGTTAAAACAGAAAACGTGTAGAATAAGAGATTCTGGGACTTTCACTTTTTTAGTGAGAGAAGGTTACAGTGTAGACAGACAGTACTACCCCAAGAAAGAGCAATTTTTATCACAATGTTCATTTTATAATTGCAAAAGTTTCAAGACTCAAACAATGCACACAAAAGTATAAAAATACACACCAAGAATGAACTACCAACAAATAAACCAACCTCCATCCCCAAAACTCCAGACCTAAAGGCCACACAGTTTTAGGAGAGAAAGATAAGTTTAGTCTTATTAGGTTGATATCATTCTACAAACTCTTTTGAGATCTCAGATTACCATGTAGACACTCACCCATCTGGGAAAAATGGTTAGATTGTGATTCCTAAGGGAAATGTATGTTATGTTTGCAGATCTCTTGACTACAGTGAATGAAGCCAGCAAGATCTCAAGGAAATGTTACTGAAAACCTCACAATCTATTGAAATCTGTCAAAGAAAAATATGAAATTATTCATAAACAACTCTCACATCCTGGAAAAATGATAGCATGGCTATATGGATCTTCGTCAGCAGAGTAATGTCTCTGCTTTTTAATAAGGCTTCTAGTTTTGTCGACTGCAGTCACTGTCTTCAGTGATTTTGGAACCCAAGAAAATAAAGTCTGTCACTGTTTCCATTGTTTACCAATCTATTTGCCATGAAGTGACGGGACCAGATGCCCTGATCTTAGTTTTTTGAATGTTGAGTTTTAAGCCAACTTTTTCACTCTCCTCTTTCACTGTCATCAAGAGGCTCTTTAATTCTTCTTTGCTTTCTGCCATAAGGGTGGTGTTATCTGCATATCTGAGGTTGTTGATATTTCTCCCAGCAATTTTGATTTCAGCTTGTGATTCATCAAGCCTGATATTTTGCATAATGTACTCTGCATATAAGTTAAATAGGCAGGGTTGACACACTCTTTTCCCAATTTTGAACCAGTCTGTTTTTCCATGTTCGGTTCTAACTGTTGCTTCTTGACCTGCATACAGGTTTCTCAGGAGGTAAGTCAGGGGGTCTGATAGTCTCATCTTTTTAAGAATTTTCCACAGTTTGTTGTGACCCACACAGTCAAAGGCTTTAGTGTAGTCAATGAAACAGAAGTCGATATTTTTTCTGGAACTGTCTTGCTTTTTCAATGACCCAAAGAATGTTGACAATTTGATCTCTTGTTCCTCTGCGTTTTCTAAATCTAGCTTGTACATCTGAAAGTTCTTGGTTCATGTACTGTTTGAAGCCTTAGTTGGAGTATTTTCATCATGACCTTGCTAGCATGTGACATGAGTGCAACTGTGTGGTAGTTTGAACATTCTTTAGGATCGCTTTTTTTGGCATTGGAATGAAAACTGAACTTTTCCAGTCCTGTGGCCACTGCAGCTTTTCCCAAATATGCTGCCATATTGAGTGCAGCACTTTGACAGCACTTTGACCTTTTAGGATTTGAAATAGCTCAGCTAGAATTCCATCACCTCCACTAGCTTTGTTCTTAGTGAAGCAAGAGTTGAATTTGAACAAATTAATATGGGTCTATTATCTAAATAAAATTAAGAACAGATCTGTTCATGACTGGAGTCTACATGTAGTATGTGATTCTACACATAAGCAATTATGTGTCAGTAATATCCTTTAAGATCCTTTCAGCATTTGATTAAATTTTAAAGATTCTTTTAGTTATGTTGTACACATGCCTGTAAGAATTAACCTTTGGTACAGGAAGCTAAATGATTGGTTAATTTTTGTTGCATCTATCTATTTATAAACCACTCATAGCCTTTAGGAATTAATGAAGATTTGGTGACAGGCATATTTTCCTCTGTTATGGGCAAACCTTTGTTTAGATAGCCTTTATTCAGATGTTAAGTACTTTTTTGCTTATAATAATACACTGTAAATAATGTGCAGACCAAGGCCTGTTATATTTCTTGATTATTTTTCAATATTGTTTAAAAATAAGGCTGAATGATAAGTACAGATTAGCACTAACTGAATAGCTAATGAAGTCATATTATCTGAAGGATTCACTATTATTTTAGTGTGCATAAAATCATATGCAAAAAAAAAATATCATATGCAGTATATGAACTGCCAAGTCTGCATTCTATGCCTTCACAGAATCCCCACAATTCCTAAGACATGGCTTCACCTTTAATAACAACTTGGTTAATGTCAACTGTTAGATGGACCAACAAACAATGCATAAATTATCTTTTTTAAAAATGACCAAATTATAGGAAAGTTTGGTCAGGAAAACAGAAACAATAAGGAATTAGAGCACAGATAACCACTGGATGAGCTGGGTGATGATCTTTTGGCAACAGTGATGTCACTGAGACTGAAGCAGTCAAACACCAGGGGACCATGATCTCTGCTGGAAGCTGCTGGCTGTACTGTTCTTATTTAACTCCAACTGTCGCTACAAGTGCTTCTGGAAATTGATGGTCTAGTCTCTTGGCCTTCCAAACTCATACGTCATGCTCATTGTAAATATTGCTTTAATGATGAAAAATATTTCATTGTATCTTTTTCAGAGTACCATATTAAGAATGCATGGATATTGGATTCTCAAATCCATGGCAAATATTATGTTGTCTGCAATGTGGAAAGTGATTTGAAAATATAGTTTTGTTAAAAAAGATACATAATATCTTTACACCTCTCACCTTGGATAAACAATAAAGCACACATTAATTTTAAAAATCTAAATATTTTCTAATAAATACTGATTTTTCCTTTTCCTTTTCCAATATTCTTCCTATCCCACCTTGCCAAGTAGTTTTATAAGGTCCTGAACTTCTAAGTTATTTAAACTTTATAACAATCCTCTTAGACAAGTCATCATTCATTTTATAGATTAAGACACTAAGCCATAGAGAGATTGAAGAATTTGTCTAAACTTACACAGTATACAGTTCTAATTGACCAAGCAAGAAGTGACGGTCAACAAAACTTAAGAGAAGCCCCAGAAAATGACCAAGTATCAGTTATAATGTGTTTCTGCTATTTAAATGCCTGAAGATTATGCAAGGTGAAAAGCTATATCTCTTGTATTAATGTATAACACATTTAAATATTTTGCTATGTTTTTCTTCCACTCAAGTGCCTTAATAATGATAATAATCATAACAGCTTGGGTTTCCATGGCATTTAATTTTTTTACAAGTTATTTCATACTTTTAATGTGTGAATATACTCATAACAGGTCACTGTTATCAGTTTTATTCACCGGGGAAATTAAGCTTTAAAATCAGAATTAATAATATGGTATTTATTCCCTTTCCTTTGGCAATGTATATGTAGAATTTTATATTTATATATATATATATATATCAAATTGTTATATAGGCATGTACACTAATTACACATAAATATTGATATTTTCCATGGGATTCAAAGTTAAGTAATCACTCATCACTTTCTATGCCTATATACAGTGAATGAATTGGTTATACTTTTAGGTTAGCAGGTTTTATAGACATTTAAAAAACAGACGTAAGCAGTTTTTAACATGTTTTTGTTTTTTGTTGATGTTGTTACTAAATAAACCAGAAATGTCACCTATTTTTATGTAGTTTTTAAGTGCATTAGCAGAAAAATGCCCCAAAGACATATACAATGAGGGAAAATGTAGTTTTGCCTTTGGATTAGCAAATAATACAAAGGGAAAAGGCATGGCATGCAGTATTTCTCAAAATTATTTAATATGTACCCATATGTTGGTGGAAAGAAAATATGTAAACTTAGGTATATTCCACCTGACTTAAACATGTATTACTCAAGGTTCGAAACATAGACCTGGATATAAAACCCATATGCTTTTACAGCTATATAATGAAAATTAATTAAAAATTAATTATAAACACTATAAAGTTAATAATATTTAAATTAAGAACATTGATTTAATGTCACAAATAATATTTTGCTGAAACTTAATAGCAATAACCAGCTATGCTGGGCAGAAGTTGTTTTTAAATTCAGTATAGCTACAAGTTTGTACTCTGTGATAGCTAAATTTTCTTACCAGTATTTCTATTCAAACTGTGGTGGACACTTCACCGTCCTAAATCACTAGGCAGAAGTGCAGAATTTGCAATTAATATGCCCTGTCATTGTCTCATTATTAGTAGAATGTGGCAATCTTTCCTTTACTCATTTAAAATAATACTATGTGGATTCAAAATATCTTTAAAAGCAAAATTTAAACCAAGAGGCGAGTAATCAGTTCATATTTTTAAATATATGTCTTAATAAAAATATAATATATATTTATTCACTTATATATTAAAAATATTTATTAAATGCCTACTTTGTATCAGGAGCTGGGTACAGAGGAAAATTTATACAAAATCCATTTTCTCATAGAGCTAACATTTTATTGTAAGAAAAAAGGAGATAAAATAAAATCTATGTCTGCATCTCTCTATATATCTATATCTGTATATTCTGGAACTTTAAAAAATCCAGAGTAGAGTCTCTCTTTTTCTTTGCAATATTAGATATATAAAAGTATACAAGTGATGTGTCAAGGTATACACATGGTGTCTATAAATATTTATATTATGCCCATTTATAAATTATAATACTATTCTGCAGTATCATTTTAACAGCAAAAAATGATAAATATCCTAAATGCCAATCAGAAGCAACTAGTCAATTAAACCTTAATGAAATGGAATATAGCACAACCATAATAAAATATACTTGTACTATAACAAAATGGAAAACTGTGCAAATTTTATTACAAGTTAAAAGGCAAGGGCCAGATTATCTTATATCATATGCTTAAAAATAGTTCATATCTATCAGTTCATCTATCTAGATATTTAGAAGGATCCATAGTGGCTATCTGCTTTCAAGATAGAGAATGAAATATAGGTAGAGACATTTCACTGCATGCACCTTTCTCTACTTTTTGCTTTGTGGCTCCTGAGAATTTTCCAGATATTCAAAAGTTGAATCAAAATATACTTTTATAAAGATCTTGCAATGGACTTAAAATCGTGGGGTTCAGAAAAACCAGATGCAGCCACATTGTAGTGCTTGCTTTGAAATATGAGGGGGATAGCAGTGGAGACCTGTTAAGAAGAGGTTTTCAAGATGCCTTTGGAAAACCTTCAAAGGAGTTGGCAGCCTATGGCCCTTGAATGAAATCAGGGTCAATGTCTATTTTGTAAATAAAATTTTATTGGAACATAGCTACACCTTTTTTTTTTTTTTAATAGACTGTCTGTTTCTGCTTTCACACTAGAACAGCAGAGTTGAATACTTGGACAATTATTGCCTACACAAAGACTAAACATTTGCAGTCTTCTCTTTTACGGGAAAAAAAAGGTTGCTGATTCCTGGTGTAGAGTACAGAATTTTTTTTTTTAGAGTACAGAATTTTATAAAGGACAATCTGTGTGGTAATGACTAATGATGAGAGTAAATACTGACTCCACCATTTTTAGCTGAAGCAAAGTGGTGAATAAATTTGCCAGCTTTTGCCATATATTCAAATAGGATAAGGATCACTTGGAGAGGAACAAATTCAGGGTGAGGAAGAATAAAAGTCTCAACAGGATATTGGTGAATTCCTTGAGTGCATCTGCATGATCATGTAGGTCCACAAAATCCTGTTGGAGAAGCAGTTATGTAGTAGGATAGAAAGTGGATAATTAATAGGTTCTAAACTAATAGCCTTTTGATATTTATCTTTCTGGCTTACTTCACTCTGTATAATGGGCTCCAGTTTTATCCATCTCATTAGAACTGATTCAAATGTATTCTGTTTAATGGTGAGTAATATTCCATATACAGTATACTAATGCATATATATGGAATTTAGGAAGATGGTAACGAAAAAGAGACACAGATGTATAGAACAGACTTTTCGACTCTATAGGAGAAGGCGAGCATGGGATGATCTGAGAGAATAGCATCGAAACACGTATATTATCAAGTGTGAAATAGATCGCCAGCCCAGGTTGGATGCATGAGACAAGTGCTCTGGGCTGGTGCACTGGGAAGACCCAGAGGGATGCGATGGGGAGGGAGGTGGGAGAGGGGTTCAGGATGGGGAACACATGTAAATCCATGGCTGATTCATGTCAATGTATGGCAAAAACCACTACAATATTGTAAAGTAATTAGCCTCCAACTAATAAAAATAAATGAAAAAAGTAAAAACAAAGAAACAAAAAATAAAACTAATAACCTTTTGAGTAAATCACTTAATGTTTCTGAATCTCAATTTTCTCATGAATATAATGGTAGGTTCATCTTAATAATCACTAAAGTCCTTTCCTAAACCAAAATTTGTTAAATAATTAACTGAAATGTTAGTATATAAGTCCACTAGGTGCTGCTTTTAAGGATTTTTAAGTTAGTGAAATATGCAAGATACCTAGTTAGGACAATAGGTAACCTGTCCACTTGAGAGGGTAACAGGCAGGAAGGCTGGGGTTTCCAAACGGAAGAAATAGGCTGCAAGCATCAGACATTTTTATCTCTCTTAAGCGGCAGGAGGAAACAAACTAGGGATTTTTTTTTTCCTTCTCTATACAAATTTAAAAGGAGGTTTTTCTTGAAATGCTGTGTTGCCATGACACCTGGTTTCACCTGAAGCTAACTATTCTCAAACCTTGAGTTAATCAATACATTTTTCTTATGGAAATGTTTGTCTTAAAGCTATGTTAATGTGCTATGCGTTTACCCCAGGCTCTAAGTTCCGCCAAGTGGCTCAAACTACTTGACAAACCAGTATGTTATACTCAGGTATTGTTCCCCTAATCTATGTTAATGAAACTATTTGTGTGGTAATCTGCCCTTCTACAAGATTCAAGTCAATCGTTTTATGGCCTGGGATGAATTATCTGGTGCCAGAATTATCTGGTGCCAAATTTATCACAAAATGCAATTTATGAATGAAGGGCATGGTGTCATTCTGAATTTTAAGACATTCTTTTCATTAACAGACTGCGAGTGACTATATAACAGACAGCTGAGGACTAGCAGGGGGTACTCTTTCTGCCCCCTTCTGATGTCTATGTCAGAAGCTTTCTCTATCTCCTTTATACTTTAATAAAACTTTATTACACAAAAGCTCTGAGCGATCCAGCCTCCTCTCTGGCCTCTCGTCTCCTCTGGAGGCCAACAATTCTGGTGTCTTATTGTTCAGCAACAACCTTTCACAGTGAAGGTCACAGGTAGATAAGACTTCATTGTGAAGATTTTTATTCAAATAAATACATTATCAAACATTTTAATTTGCTTTAAATTGTATCATATTGCACTTTAAAAATACTTACACTTAAAACCTCAATAAAGGAAAAAAGCCACCACTCTGGGATGAGGGAGGGGGGAGCGGGAGATGTGTGTGTGGAGCTAGTGAATTAAAAAAATAAGTAAAAGTAACCAACATGGATGTCACATAGTCTGCCATCAAGCTAGCTTCACACCTCCACTTTGCATTTATTTTGATAACTTTTCATAAACAGAGGATTTTGATGGCAAGCAATTTCAGAGAGTTAATTGGTGGAGAACATAAGGCATTCCTTTGAAAGTATAGCACCTTATTGAGATGTTTGTCTTAAAAAATAAATATAGCAAGAGTGTAATAAAAGCCAGAGAATTTCTCAGCGTTTCTTATCTTTTCTCTCTTTTCATTAGAAACTTCAAATTATTTTAAAAAGCCACACACTTAAAAGAGATTTGAACAGATACGAAGGCAAAGAATCATTTCAGCATTTTTAATTGCCAGCCGGTTTCTGTCACAATTAAATCTTCAAGCACCTTTTAGGCCTGTCCAAGTTATTGAATACTTTCAAATTCTCCTTGACCTATTTTGTAAAAGTGCTGGCTGTTATTTTTTAAGACGATGCTCTTTATGATTGTTTTTTTGACTGCACACATTCTCTTGTTCTACACACCATGATGAAGAAATCTGCTAAATACAGAATTTCATTATATTCAATTTCCATGAGAGAAGTGAGTGTTCTTTATTAAGGTTCTATAATGACTAAACTTTCATCCCTCCAAATATAAAATGGCAGGTCATCACTTTTCCACACCTTCAGTGAAGTTCCATTTCCCCTGTAAACTTTTTCCCCTTTTCTCTCTTTGATCAGATTATATGCTCAGATCAGTCAGGAACTGACTACATGGAGCTTTATGTGATCACATTATATGAAATTCAAAGTTGCACCAGTTTGTTATCTGAAGAATTATCTTGCACATCTTAATAAGTAACATAAAACACATTTATGAACATATGTGTTAGCATGCATAACAGTTATTTGCTTTTCTCGCCCAAGTTCCCTTCTTTATTACTCCAACACCTTATCATCAAAATTTCCTTTAGTTATATGTACTTTCAAATGTATTATTTATAAGTGCATAGAGAAATTCCTCCTTGGACATGAGCAAATAATTTATATTTTAAAACTATACAAAGATATCAGAATATTTACTAAAAAATTTGGGAAGCAATCTAAGGTAATGGCATAGTTGGTGACACTTTAGAAAGATAAGTTTATAGGTGTTATGAAAGAACTATGTGCTGGGACTTCCCTGTTGGTCCAGTGATTAAGACTCTGTGCTTCCAATGCAGGGGGCATGTGTTCAATTCCTGGTTGGGGAACAGAGATCAAACATGCCACATAGCCAAAAAAAGAAATGATTGCATATTCTCTCCTGCCAGTGTCCACAGGGAACAGAAATATACCTATAACAATTTTATAAACAAGTACAGTTTCCTCACCATAAATACTTCAAAGTACAATTATCTCATACTTCAAGATAAATACATGATTTTCTATTAATAAGCAAATATACCAACATCATATTTTCCTTATGTTTTTATTTAATATTAAACAGGAAAATTTGTTTTTTAAACCAACAAAAACATATAAAGATTTCTCAGTGTTCTTTTCCTTGCTTTCTCCTGTCCCCTCCCACCCAATCTCAGCATCCTATTCCCCCTCTCTCAAGTAACAAGTATCCTAGAAATTTTGCTATGAATTCACATATCCATTTTCATACACATATTGAGCTATTGTCAACATATTGTATTTTACATCTTGCTTTATCTTTTCCCTGAGCAATAAATACATGGAAACTATGTTTCTGTGTGGGTACATATAGGTTTTCCTTTTTCAAATAACTGCAGTCTTCCATATTAAGGATGTAACATAAGTCATTTCACTGACCTTTGATGAAGCAGTGGTAAAGAATCCACCTGTCAATGCAGGAGATACAGGAGATGAGGTTTGATACCTGGGTCAGGAAGATGCCCTGGAGAAGGGAATGGCTACCCATTCTAGTATTCTTGCCTGGAGAATCCCATGGACAGAGGAGCCTGGCGGGCCATAGTCCACAGGGTCACAGAGTCGGATACAACTGAGCGACTAACAATTTCAAACAGGGCAAGCTGTGCTACACTTTTTTCTATAATGTAGTGTACTGACTAAGAATATAGGTTCTAGATTCAAAGCTATGTATCAGTTTTGTCTCTGTAAAAATGAGGATAATGAGAGCACGTGTCTCAGACTTATTTTGACAAATGATAGAATATAAGCAAAAAGTATTTAAGCAGGGCTGCCAAAAGTGTAAGTATTAAAAAGAAGTGGTAATATATAATAGATAGATAATAATAGATAATAGGGACCTATTATCATATTCATGATAATAAAACTGTTCATGAATATGAGGTACAGGTTGTTATACTACTGGAATGTTTCCAGTATGTTTCATAATCACTATCTTTCTGAGTCCTGAAAGTGGTACCTAACTCCCTCAGCTACTTCCATCCCAGGGATACTCAGACAAATATTGTTTGTAGAGATTTTCATCTTCTGCTCTTCTGAAAATCTCCCAGCTTCTGAAGTTCCTGTGTGAACTCAGGTAACAGAGGGCTTTCACCCTGTAGGCTGGTAAGAAAAATAACAAACTAGAGGGTGTAAATATCTAGGCTCTGCTGACTGTCCTGATGCATCTACATCAATCACTTGTCAAAACTACAGTGTGCTTGCTACCTTTAATAATATAGGGTGGCTCAGATGATAAACAGTCCACCTGCAATGTGGGAGACCTGGATTCGATCCCTGGGTTGGGAAGATCTGGAGAAGGGAATGACAACCCACTCCAGTATTCTTGCCTGGAGAATTCCATGGACAGAGGAGCCTGGTGGGCTACAGTCCATGAGGTTGCAAAGAGTCAGACACAATTGAGAGATTTTCATCTAGCAGTATTTTTTTTTTTTACTATTTCTGTATATTATTATTTATAGCATTTAAATATTATGAATAATAATTAACCATTATGCATAAAATTATAAAATATTGCTCTTATTATACAGATTTCATATAGACAATCTATGTGGGGGATTATTCAAATATATTTATTTTTAGTGACAATTTGCTAGATATAGAATTCCAAGTAGGCAGGTGTTTTGTTTTCTTACAGCAGTTTCAAGGTACCATTACACTTTTCCCTTTCAGCTTTCACCCCCCATTTCTTTGAGCTTGAAATCTTAATCTTGTTCCACTGAAAAAACCCTAACTCTACCCTTAATTTCTTCCTTTTAATTTTTTTCTCCGGTCATTTTATTTTCACCACTTTTACTATGATGCACTTATTTGCTGTTTTCTTTGTATCTATATTTCAATGCCATCGTCTGAATGTTTGTGTTCCCGTAATTCATATATTGGAATCCCAACCACAAAATTAATGTTATTAGGAGGTGGGGAGTTTGAAATATTCTTTAGCCCTGAGAGTGGAGTGCTCGTAAATGAGAATCATGCTCTCATAAAAGAGGCCTGAGGAGATCTCAGCAACATAAACCCAAAAGAGGGTCCCCACTAAAATCCACCTATGTTGACTTGGACTTCACCTCCGGAACAGGGAGCAATAATTTTCTGCTGTTTATAAAACATGTGGTCTATGATGATTTTATATAGTAGCCCGAACAGATTAAAACATGTGCCTGCTTGTTTTCATTTATATTTCTCACTTTTAAAATCTATGAATGGAACTTTTTCAGCAATTTTGGAAAATACTTTAATATTGTTTCAGATCTTGATTCTGCTATTGTTTCTCTATTCCCCCACTCTGGGCTCTGTTTTAAACAGAATACTAAGACAGCCCCCATTGTTACTGACCAGAGTTCTTGGCCTCCTCAATCAGTAGAAATTAATAAGAGGACAAACAAGAAATTTAGGCAAGACTTTACTGGGGCCCTGCTGCAGAAGGGGAGAGTGTAAACAAGTAACAGCATTTCCAAGCTCATTCCCCGAGGTGAGGGCGCTGGTTCCTTGTATGGGGCGAGGGTGGAGGTGGATCTAGGAGTTGGGCCCGAGGATAGGCTTGGGTAGACTATCCACCACCTCGGTGATGCTGTGTGCAGGGAGCATTAGTAGTACGCACTTTTGCTACTGGCTCCTTAGAATTAGCCACTGGGTTTTGGTTCTTTTTGTAACTTGTAATTCACAATTTTTCCCAACTGCTCATGCATAGTTATTTTTAGTCCCTTACAGTTTCTTTGCATTTTGCTGCGGAAGGAGACATTTGTTTTCCAGGGGCAAGCACCAAAGCAAACAGTCCCAGGTCCCAGGTTTCAGGTCCCAAAAAAGCAAACAGTCCCAGGTCCCAGGTTTCAGGTCCCAGCCAGTCTCAGCATCATCTCCATTTCCTGTTGATACTACTGTGGTTATATCATGTTACATATTTATTTTTTTCTCATTTATTTGTATTAGTTGGAGACTAATTACTTTATAATATTGTAGTGGTTTTTGCCCATGTTTCATATTTAAATTGTATAAACAATTAACCCACAATAGAAAGATTATCCAATTAGGCTCAACTCATTCACATGAGCACATTAAAAGAAGAGTTTTTTCTAGCTGATTGCAAATAGGAAGTCAGATATTAGAAGCCTGAGGGAAATTTGAGCCTCCTGCTGCAGCTGTAATGTGACAGAGCCTGTGAGACTGGCCCAAGGCATACTATTGCAAGCAGAATGTAGGAGCTGAGAGTATTTATCACCTCACAGCCTGCAAGAGAAAGAAGCCCTCAGTCCTACAACCACAAGGAACTGAATTTTGCCAACTAACTGAATGAGCTATTTGATAAGTTATTTTCCAGAATCTCCAGTGAAGAGTTTAGTTCTTTTGAGGCTACCTAGACTGCTAACCTACAAAACTGAGATATGCTAAACAGATGCTGTTTTAAAGCTTCTAGATTTATGGTAAGCAGAAAATAAAATTAAAGATCTTTTTTTGTCCTGCATAGTCTTTCTGTCCTGCCTCTCACAGACCGGGAGTGCTCCCCTGTTTTCTCTGCTCCCATAATATTTCATATCTACACAAACATCCATCCATTAAAACAACTCATAAATAGATCATTGCTTTATCTTCTCCAGTCAAATGCAATCTCTTGAAAGATAAGAACCATGATCTTCAAACTTTTTTTTTTTCCTCCCAGATATATTGGGTTGGCCAAAAAGCTTATTCAGGTTTTTCTGTAAGATGTTATTGAAAAACCAAATGAAATTTTTGACCAACCAAATAAATAGCCACACCTGGTCATAGAAGAAATTTTGTTTGAATGAAGTTTTTCAATTTCCTTACAACAACAAAATTTATTGAAAGATTTTGTCTTTAAGAGATCAAATTTTAAAGTGGTAAGTTTTGTCATTAATGTAAGCTGAAAATCCTCAACAAGTGGAGGGTTCAAGTACTCTAAGATATAGAGATCCAGAAAAAAAAGATTTTCTTTTAGCATTTTAGGTTTGCACACACAGATATGTGCCAAATACGCAAATATGTAGATACAAAAGTAATGCCAAATACTTTTATTATTATTAGATAAATTATATTTTCTCTTTCCCAAACTTACTAAAACAATTACAAAAGATATTTACTTGCTATCTGCTGCATATTTATTTTCTTTTTTAGTTGATATTTACTTACTGACTACTAGTCATTCATCAATACTTTTAACCTATAGAAAGACTCCCAAATTCAGAACAATTTACCTTGATCATTTTCCCCAGTGCTGAATTATTTTGAACTTCTGAAGCATTTTATATGACTTTAGAGAGATAAAATACATCAAACTGAAACTTTTAATAAAACTTTAATGAAGTGATAAATAAGATGACTTTTGCAAAAAATGTAAAATTACATTTGTACCATTAAATGATGTAAGAAGCATATCTAGTGTAAATGAGTTGCTTGAAAAATCAAAGAAGTATCAATCTAATACTTTCTTTAAAATGATTCTTCAAACTCTATTTTTTAAAGCAAAATAATGTGTTTCAGTTCAGTTGTGATTTTTGCAAGCATTTATCAGCAATCAAGGTTTTAAATATACTAACTCTCAAAAATGTTAAAGTACAATGTCATATTTATTATTTTATTTTAAAATTTAATCTTGCTAATGAAGCAATTCAATGACATTTTTATTGTGAACTGATAGTAATACTTTCTTAAGAACATACATATCAACATTGTTTGGATCACTAGTATGACCAAATTTGCATAAAACAATGATTGATGGAATTGCATTCTTACATGCTTATTTCATCAAAGGGTATAACCTGTGAGACTCAATATGCTTTTGATGTTTTCAAGATTGTTGTGAAGATGTTGCTGTTATTATTATATTTTCTTCGTATATCTCCTCTAGTCTCCCAAAAGATCTATTGCAAAAGGATTGAGAAAGAAATTTATTACTGAAAAGAATCGTTTTCCAACATGATTGGCAAAATAAATAAATCATTCACTCAAGTCAGCTTTTTCTCTTTTATAGCATGTATATTAAAAAAGAATGAGAATGCATGAACTTAAGTCTTCTTGACACTCATCCTGGTTCTGTGTAAAGATTACTAGCATATATAACAAAATCCAATAGATTCAATATTTAAGTTGTTTACACAACTGTTGAATTCACATTGTATAGTTACCTAAGGAAGTTTTGCAGTGTCAGAAAGTTTCTGGACTTGATTAATGTGGTTGATGATTGTGATGAGAATCTGAAATTCTTGCTGGGACTCTATACCTAAATCCTTCCACCGTCAAGATGGAGAAATGGGTTTCCACACCTGGAAGTGGCAGCACTTTCCTCCTTTAATAGTGTATCACCACTTGTGAAGCCGAAAAAAAACTTTCTTGGAGCATATGTATGCTCTAGAGTTGAAAAGATAATCATTCATTCTTTTGAAAATTGTTTCAGCAAAAAGGGAGGGCAGTCATAGATTCATAGATGGGTAAGAGGAGAATTAGGGCACAACATTTATATCTCAAAAAATTCCCTGCACCCAGTTGATTACCAGCCTGGGTTATTTTTCCCTTTCAGTCCTTCACAAGCCCCATCTCTAGATGAAGTGGGAATGCACAGTATAGCAAATCTCCAAGTCTACTGAACAGAGAGATCTGACCTAGAAATCAAATACTCTTTACTTTATGCCTTATGGAAATATCCACGGCAAAACAGAAAGAAAAAAAAATGTCATTTCAATTGTAATAGCAAAATTTGTTTATTCATGCTTTTAGATTTTTGTTGCTGTTTAAAAAGCATACTTTCTTCAGTATGCTCAAATTTAGAGAATCCTAACAAGTATATCAAGTATTCTTTTTGTTGTCTTTGCCATATATTACAGTATTGCTGTCTTGCTTTGTGATCTCAAGTTTCTGCAGTGAGTCATTCATGGAAGAAATGTTCTAGCAAATAACTATTATTAAAACTCTACAGATATTCTCAGGCATTATTTCCCTGACAGTAATTTGTAGAAAAACTTTTAGAAGCAGAGAGAGTTGAAAATCACTACTCTAAACAAATTATATTTTAGCTCTTTAAATTTAGCTAGTGAAGTGAAAGTGAAACTCTCTGTCATGTCCGACTCTTTGAGACCCCATGGACTATGGAATTCTCCAGGCCAGAATACTGGAGAGGGTAGCCTTTCCCTTCTCCAGGGGATAGTCCCAGCCCAGGGATCGAACTCAGGTCTCCCACATTGCAGGCAGAGTCTGTACCAGCTGAGCCACCAGGAAGCTCTAAATTTAACCATGTACTACATAAATAAACTGTGTGCGTGCATGTGTGTCCGTCTTCTCTCCTTGGGACCCTATGGACTCTAGCCTGCCAGGCTCCTCTGTCCATAGGATTCTCCAGGCAAGAATACTGGAGTGGGTTGCTGTGTGTGGGTAGACAGCAAATAAGCCAAGAGGCGTGTTCAGGCTCTCTCATCCCATGCTTTGTAAATAACGAGCTCGCGGATAGCACTGCGCATGCGCGTCAGGAGGTCCTTGCATGCTTCGTCCCGGGTTACTTAGTGCAGTGCGCACGTGGGAGCCCTGTCTAGAAAGCGGCTGCATTAGTGTTGCATCACGGCAGTGTCGGCTGGGTCAGCCATGAGAGGAGAGAAAATAGTGTGTCTACTGCTACGGCTGCTGCGCCAAGCAGAAGAGAGGTTGTGTTGTGTTGGGTTATGCCATGGCTGCTGCTACAGCTGCTGCATTAGCCAAGAGAAAAGAAACCTGTCTACAGTTCCTACAGCTTCTGGAGTCTTCTTCCAGCCTCTTAGCTCGCCGCTTGCCTACTCTGGTTTCAATGAACAATGCGCATAGTCAGATACAGTGAGACAATGGACATCACAAACAGGATCGGCAATACACTGTGCCCTCCTCCAGGGGATCTTCCTGACCCAGGGTTTGAACCTGCATCTCCTGCTTTGGCAGGTGGATTGTTTACCACTAGTGACATCTGCTGCTACTGCTGCTACTGCTAAGTCACGTCAGTCGTGTCCAACCCCGTGTGATCCCATAGACGGCAGCCCACCAGGCTCCCCAATCCCCGGGATTCTCCAGGCAAGAACACTGGAATGGGTTGCCATTTCCTTCTCCAATGTGTGAAAGTGAAAAGCGAAAGTGAAGTTGCTCGTCGTGTTCGACTCTTAGCGACCCCACAGACCACAGCCCACCAGGCTTCTCCATCCATGGGATTCTCCAGGCAAGAGTACCGGAGTGGGGTGCCATTGCCTTCTCCGACTAGTGACACCTGGGAAGTCCCAGATAAACTGTGTGCAAATTATTAAATTTGAATTATCTTGCTCTATTTGAGAAACTATTAAATAGTAATATAAATCTAAACTTGTATCTGCTATCCAGCAGCCACTTGTATAGGGAAAAAGTGGATTTGAACAATATTACATTCCTATAAATATGTGGACAGATTATTACAATGGTTAAGGAGTTGAGCCAACAGATAATTTTTTCTGGAAGCTTTCAACCATCTCTGGGATAGATTCATATTACTGTTTCAATTTTATCATTCTACCATTTTAATATTAACCTACAGGAAATACATTTATTAAAATTTCAACCTTGTAACTACTAGGCGTTTGCTATTATTATCACTTTCACTACTCTTAGCCAGAAAATAATGGAAGTTTTGTCCAAAGTTAGTTTGTTTACCTTAACTTCCAAATCCTACTCTTTTGTAAATGTGTGCAGTTTTGAAAATCTAAAGTCCATGGGGTCACAAAGAGTCAGACACAACTGAGTGATTTTCACTCACTTCAAAATGGTAGGCAGCCATGAAATGACAAATGGTCCCTATACCTGTTATTTTGTCAGTATTGTTAAAGAAAAAAATTATGCAAAATCATCAACTACATGCCAAAGAAATTTGGTAGATTAAACTTTTCAATGGAATTTTTAAGATATTTTTCCTCTCTTTTTTTATTAGAGGATTATTGCTTTATAATACTGTGTTGACCTCTGTCATATATCAACATTAATCATCCACAGTTATATATATGTCCCCTCCCTCCTGAATCTCCCTCCCATCTCTTCTATATGTCAGTCTAAAGACTACATAATCAAATTGGTCACAAACCAGAGACCCAGAAAAGAAGCTATATATTTTAAATACAAATCTATTAAAAAAAAACAAAAAACAAAAAACTTTATTTTCATCAGTATTACCTTCTGGAGTACTCTGTAATGTAGAATAGATATTCTAGAGCACATTGATAAATATACTTTGAACATTAGTAAGATTTTGATCTTATACTTCTCTTGATATTTCTGCAGTGCTGTAGACAGTATTTTCTAGGTTCCTGTCTTTTTTTGTTTTTCTTTTTTCCCTAACTGTGTCCTAAGAAAGTGTACATAAGAATAATTTTCTAAGTTGTTTTAGGGCTAAAAATATTTTTATTTCTTCCTGTCTGATTAATATTTTCTCTGTATATGTACTTCTGGCTGGAAATCATGTTTCCTTAGAAATTTGAAGAAGTTGCTATGTTTTATTCTAGTATCTAATACTATATTGAGAAAACTTGTGACTTCTGCTTCACATGCTTTAATAGAGTTACTATCCCTGAACCTATCTATTTCAGAAGGTTTTAGCATCCTCTAACCTCACTATACAAAAAAGATCTTCATGACCCAGATAATCAAAATGGTGTGATCACTCACCTAGAGCCAGACATCCTGGAATGTGAAGTCAAGTGGTTCTTAGAAAGCATCACTACTAACAAAGCTAGTGGATGTGATGGAATTCCAGTTGAGCTATTTCAAATCTTGAAAGATGATGCTGTGAAAGTGCTGAAAATATGCCAGCAAATTTGGAAAACTCAGCAGTGGCCACAGGACTGGAAAAGGTCAGTTTTCATTCCAATCCCTAAGAAAGGCAATGCCAAAGAATGCTCAAACTACCACACAATTTCACTCATCTCACATGCTAGTAAAGTAATGCTCAAAATTCTCCAAGCCAGGCTTCAGCAATACGTGAACTGAGAACTTCCAGATGTTCAAGCTGGTTTTAGAAAAGGCAGAGAAACCAGAGATCAAATTGCCAACATCCACTGGATCATCAAAAGAGCAAGAGAGTTCCAGAAAAACATCTATTTCTGCTTTATTGGCTACGTGAAAGCCTTAGACTGTGTGGATCACAATAAACTGTGGAAAAGTCTTAAAGAGATGGGAATACCAGACCACCTGACCTGCCTCTTGAGAAACCTGTATGCAGGTCAGGAAGCAACATTTAGAACTGGACATGGACCAACAGGCTGGTTCCAAATAGGAAAAGGAGTACTTCAAGGCTGTATATTGTCACCCTGCTTATTTAACTTATGTGCAGAGTACATCATGAGAAACGCTGGGCTGGAAGAAGGACAAG
This sequence comes from Odocoileus virginianus, assembly GCF_023699985.2. Lineage (NCBI taxonomy): Eukaryota > Metazoa > Chordata > Mammalia > Artiodactyla > Cervidae > Odocoileus > Odocoileus virginianus. The sequence goes on from NC_069684.1 coordinate 62,186,994, forward strand.
CTGGAATCAAGATTGCCGGGAGAAATATCAATAACCTCAGATATGCAGATGACACCACCCTTATGGCAGAAAGTGAAGAGGAACTAAAAAGCCTCTTGATGAAAGTGAAAGAGGAGAGTGACAAGCTTGGCTTAAAGCTCAACATTCAGAAAACTAAGATCATGGCATCTGGTCCCATCATTTCATGGGAAATAGATGGGGAAACAGTGGAAACAGTCTCAGACTTTATTTTTTGGGCTCCAAAATCGCTGCAGATGGTGACTGCAGCCATGAAATTAAAAGACGCTTACTCCTTGGAAGGAAAAGTATGACCAAACTAGATAGCATATTAAAAAGCAGAGACCTTACTTTGCCAACAAATGTTCGTCTGGTCAAGGCTGTGGTTTTACCAGTGGTCATGTATGGATGTAAGAGTTGGACTGTGAAGAAAGTGAGCACTGAAAAATTGATGCTTTTGAACTATGGTGTTGGAGAAGACTCTTGAGAGCCCCTTGGACTGCAAGGAGATCCAACCAGTCCATCCTGAAGGAGATCAGTCCTGGGTGTTCATTGGAAGGACTGATGCTGAAGCTGAAACTTCAGCACTTTGGCCACCTCATGCAAAGAGTTGATTCATTGGAGAAGACCCTGATGCTGGGAGGGATTGGGGGCAGCAGGAGAAGGGGACGACAGAGGATGAGATGGCTGGAGGGCATCACCGACTCGATGGGCATGAGTTTGAGTAAACTCCAGGAGTTTATGATGGACAGGGAGGCCTGGCGTGCTGCAATTCATAATGTCGCAGAGTCAGACATGACTGAGCGACTGAACTGAACTGAATTGAACCTCGCTATTCTACAGAGTGACAGTGATATGTTTTAGCAGCAAATAATATGTGATGTAAGCCTCTATACTATAAACAAAACAAAGTGAAACATAAGCAAAACAAACAAAAGCCATATAAAGCTAGTTTCCACTCAACATCCCATAGAAAATATGAGAGCGGAAATCATAATAACAGATGAATGGGTTATCTCCTCAGCATGCAGAGGCTTTTCTCATATTGTGAGAAAATCCTCTTTTGGTAAAAATTTGAATATTGAATTTCCATTAGATTTGTTCATTTTAAGAGTTTTTGAAACTGTATAGATCTTGGTTATGAGTTGAACATATTTATTGAATCTGATTTTTTAAAAGAAAAGTTGATTTCGATTTTTAGATCAATTAAAAAAAATGTTTCTTCCAATTTAAAATTCAGTTTGACTTTCTATCAGTTTGACTGATATAGACATATTTGTTTTCCCTGCTTCCTTTGTTAAGGTACAAAATGATTATTGAAAACAAAGATTTCCTTCTCCAAGGCACACATGAAAATGTAAACTAGCAGATTTGTTAAATTTATTTTTTTCTATAGCTACTTAAATTTTTGCTATATTTTAGTTTTAAATAACTTTTCTCTGTTAGCAATAATTTCTACATGATATTCACATTTTCTGAAATATTTCTTACAGTGTCTTATTAAAATTCTTCAAATATATGTTTCAGTTGCATGCTAATTAATAATTTCTCCAATCATAGACTTTGCTTAACTATGTTCCTAAAATAACTTCTTTTGCATGTCTTTTTTGCTCATCTTAACATATTAAATGAGAAGTATCAAAACTACTTGAAATCTCTATGTCAAATTTTCCCCATGATTTGGACATTACTACATTCCAAAAATATATAGATATTATTATCTTATAAATTTTATATTGCTTCAGTTCAGTTCAGTCGTTCAGTTGTGTCCAACTCTTTGTGACCACATGGACCTCTGCATGCCAGGTTTTCCTGTCCATCACCAATTCCCGGAGTTTATTTAAATTCATATCCTTTGAGTCAGTGATGCCATCCAACCACCTCATCCTCTGTCGTCCCCTTCTCCTCCTGCCTTCAATCTTTCCCAGTATCAGGGTCTTTTCTAAGCAGTCAGTTCTTCACATCAGGTGGCCAAGGTATTGAAGTTTCAACTTTGGCATCAATCCTTCCAGTGAATATTCAGGACTGATTTCCTTTAGGATGGACTGGTTGTATCTCCTTGTTGCATTGCTTAGTAATACTATTACTCCAATTAATTCATTGAAAGGCATCAGAACTTAAGATACTGAGTATTTTTTGACCATTGTTCAGTCACACAGTCGTGTCCGACTCTTTGAGACCCCATGGACTGCAGCACTTTTGCTCCCTGTCCCTCACCATCTACTAGAGTTTGTCCAAGTTCATGTTCATTGCATCAGTGATGCTGTCCAGCCATGTCATCCTCTGGTGACCTTTTCTCCTTCTGATTTCAAACTTTCCCAGCATCAGAGACTTTTCTAATGAGTTATCTGTTCACATCAGATGACCAAAATACTGGAGCTTCAGCTTCATCATCAGTCCTTCCAGTGAATAGCCACGGTTGATCTCCCTTAAGATTGACTGGTTTGATCTCCTTGCCGTCCAAGGGACTTTCAGGAATCTTCTCCAGCACCATAATTTGAAGGCATCAGTTCTTTTCACTGTTAAGTTTTTCACTGTAACAATGAAAAATTATTATTTAAAGATGCTGTATGTTTGCATTTTTTGCACTTAAAATGTATCTAATAACATTAATGGCCAATTTTTGTTGCAACTATAACTTAGTCAAACATACTACCTCCTGGAACCATAAAGATATATACAATTTTATCATGTTCTTTTATTTTTAATATAGGATGGTTTAGCATCCATATAAAATATGCAATATAATACTTAAAATAATTACTTAATATTTTTTAAAACCCAACTATATATATATTCAAATTATTTAGCAACAAAAAGTGGAAAAGTTTGGTGTTTTAAATAGTAATCAGGTCAATTGGTGGTAGAATTTATAACCTGATATATGTGTATATATATATATATGTATGTATATGTATATACACTATTTGGTTTGACAAGATGACACATCCTACACATTAAATTTATTTTGTCCAGATTGTTTTCTTGACTAGCCTACAGTAAATATATGCTGTTTAAATCTTAGAATGTACCTTAGTTTTCTTGCTTCAGAGTTTTTGTCCTAGTGTGAGATAAAATAATAGAGTAAAAAAATTCTATCTTCTCTCATGGGCTCCCCCAGTGGCATAGCAGTAAAGGATCCATCTTCAATGCAGGAGATGCAGGTTCAATCCCTGGGTCAGGAAGATCCTCTGGAGGATGAAACAGCAACCCACATCAGTATTTTTGCCTGGTAGATTCCATGGACAGAGGAGCCTAGTTGTCCATCAGATCAAAAAGAGTAGACATGACTGAGCAACTGAACACATTTTCTCTCATGTATCCCTTACAAATGTCTCGCCTAAATGTTCTTATTAACAAATAGGCCTGAGTGATACTGGTATCATGGTAGCCTCCTTTTTGTCTCCCTTGTAACAACTGGCATCCACCCATGAGCAAAAGTGCCTCAGTAGAGGCTACAGGACTTGGCGCCATGTGCCAAGAAGCCTAGGAGGAGTCTTACCCACCTGTGTACCAGGTAATAGCAAACAGATTTTGGCAAAGAAAAGAAAAAAAGCTTAAATAAAATCATAGCGATAATAATGTCAGGAACTATGTCAATCTAATTATGTTTTTTCATTTCAGTGTGTATTTTTTCATTTAATTATGGCTAAAACCAGTACAATACTCACAACTACAATCATTATATGATCAAGAGATTAAGGCTCATTTTGGTTCACATATTTCTTTGAATAATTTGTTTAGAATGAGGCATAGCTAAAACTAAAGGTTTCAATTACCTTATTTCAGAAAAAGCCCCGAGACTGTAAAATTATATCATAATAGAACTCTAAAACCTAGGTTTTGTCAACAACCATTTGTGTTATCTAAAAGTTCACGTAACACCAAACTTTATAAAATGTTGTGTGTTTCAGTTCAGTTCAGTTCAATTGCGAAGTCGTGTCCCACTCTTTGTGACCCCATGGATGGCAACACACCAGGCTTCCCTGTCCATCACCAACTCCCAGAGCTTTCTCAAACTCACGTCCATTGAGTTGGTGATGTCATCCAATCATCTCATTCTCTGCCATCCCCTTATCCTCCTGCCTTCAACCTTTCCCAGCATCAGGGTCTTTTCCAATGAGTCAGTCCTTTGCATCAGGTGGCCAAGGTACTGGAGCTTCAGCTTCAGCATCAGTCCTTCCAATGAACACCCAGGACTGATCTCCTTCAGGATGGACTGGTTGGATCTCCTTGCAGCGTATGCTTATCACTCTCTAAATCATTTCCTTTGGTACTTTCATTGCCTCATGTATACCTTCGCAATCTTTCTTTTTGTCAATCAGTACATATTTATTAATATAATTATTTTTAATTAATTTTATTGGAATATAGTTGTGGAAATATCACTTTACCCAGAAAAGTCCATGTAGTTGAAAATATGGTTTTTCAGTTGTCATGTACAGATAGGAGAGTTGAAAGACAAAGAAGGCTAAGCACCAAAGAATTGATGATTTCTAATTGTGCTAGAGAAGACTCCTGAAAGTCCCTTGGACTGCAAGGAGATCCAACCAGTCAATCCTAAAGTAAATCAACCTTAAGTATTCATTGGAAGGATTGATGCTGAAGCTGAAACTCCAATACTTTGGCTACCTGATACTAAGAGCCAACTCATTGGAAAAGACTGTTATGTCAAGAAAGATTGAGGACAAAAGAAGAAGGCAGTGACAGAGGATGAGATAGTTGGATGGCATCACTGACTCAATGGACATGACTTTGACCAAACTCTGGGAGATGGTGAAGGACAGAGAAGCCTGGAGTGCTGCAGTCTATGGTGTCACAAAGAGTCAGGCATGATTTAGTGACTAAACAAAGTTTGTACTATGTTAATTTCTGCTATACAGAAAAGTGAATCAGTTATACATATACATTTATTGTCCCCTTTTTTGAATTCCCTTTCCATTTAGGTCACTATTTAGCACTGAGTAGAATTCCCTGTGCTATACAGTACGTTCTCATTAGTTATCTATTTTATGCATCGTATCGATAGTGTATGGGGTTTCCCTGGTAGTTCAGCTGGTAAAGAATCTGCCTGCAATGTGGGAGACCTGGTAACCTAGCTTCAATCCTTGGGTTGAGACGATCCCCTGGAGGAGAGCATGGCAGCCCACTCTGGGAGTCTTGCCTGGAGAATCTCCCTGGAGGAGGAGCCTGGTGGATTACAGTCCATGGGGTTGCAAAGGTCAGACACAGCTAAGTGGCTAAGCGCAGTACAGCACATGGATAGTGGATATATGTCAATTTCAACATCCCAATTCATTACTCCCCCCTTTACCCCTGTTACTCTTATGATTGTTCTCAGTACTTACATTCAGAACGATGTATGCTTCCCCCCTGTCCTTGGGTCAATATGTTTGTTCTCTACATATCTGTATCTCTGATTTGCAAATAAGATCATTTTTATAATTTTATAGATTCCACATATATGTGTTAATATGTGATATTAATTTTTCTATTTCTTGTTTACTTCACTGTGTGACAGGATCTAGGTTCATCCACATCTCTAGACATGGCCCAATTTCATTTTTTAGAGATGAGTGATATTCCATAGCATATATGTACTACATCTTCTTTATTAATTCCTCTGCCAGTGGCTATTTAGGTTTCTTCCATGTCCTGACTATTTTAAACAGTACTTCAATGAACATTGGGGTGCATGTGTCTTTTTGAATTATGGTCTTCTCTGGGTATACATCCAGTAGTGGAATTGCTGGGTCATATGATAATTCTATTCTTTATTTTAAAGACTTAGTTTATTTATTTATCAATCCAGTTAAAACATCTACTATAAAATTTTTCTTCAGTTTTTCCACTTATTTTACATTTAAATAATTTTATTATTATTTTTTTTCATTTATTTTTATTAGTTGGAGGCTAATTACTTTACATCATTACAGTAGTTTTTGTCATACATTGAAATGAATTAGCCATGGATTTACATGTATTCCCCATCCCGGTCCCCCCTCCCACCTCCCTCTCCACCCGATCCCTCTGGGTCTTCCCAGTGCACCAGGCCCGAGCACTTGTCTCATGCACCCAACCTGGGCTGGTGATCTGTTTCACTCTAGATAATATACATGTTTCGATGCTGTTCTCTTGAAACATCCCACCCTCGCCTTCTCCCAGAGTCCACAAGTTTGTTCTATACATCTGAGTCTCTTTTTCTGTTTTGCATATAGGGTTATCGTTACCATCTTTCTAAATTCCATATGTATGTGTTAGTATACTGTAATGGTCTTTATCTTTCTGGATTACTTTGCTCTGTATAATGGGCTCCAGTTTCACCCATCTCATTAGAACTGATTCAAATGAATTCTTTTTAATGGCTGAGTAATATTCCATGGTGTATATGTACCACAGCTTCCTCATCCATTCGTCTGCTGATGGGCATCTGGGTTGCTTCCATGTCCTGGCTATTATAAACAGTGCTGCGATGAACATTGGCGTGCACGTGTCTCTTTCAGATCTGGTTTCCTTGGTGTGTATGCCCAGAAGTGGGATTGCTGGGTCATATGGCAGAAATCTCTTGCATTCCTATACACATTTAAATAATTTTAATCCTGCATCATCTGGTAATTTACCACATCTTTGTTAACTTACTATTTTAGAGTTACTTGAACTTCATTTAAGTTTTTGTTTATACTCTGAAAGAAGAAAAGAGTGGGAAACTCAACCCAAATTAAGAGAATATTTCCAATCTCCATCTGAAAGTCATTCATTGTCTAAACACAGAAATTGTCAAATGAAGCAGTAAAACACAGGAACTAGATAAAATACTATTTCCTGCTGAGCAAATTCTTAGAAACACTGAAAGTCTTGAAAGAAAAATAAAGGGAGTTGACTTTGAAATAAGTATGATGTTTCATGCTGAGACAAACCACATTCACAGGGAACATGAACATTGAAAATAGAATTGCAAACCAGAAACAGGAGATAATATAATGCTAGCTAGAGATTCTACCACCCAAAAAAATGAAAAGCAAAATTTTAGCACTTAGAGGAATTTGACATGAGGTTAAAATAAATAGAATGACAGCAACAACCCCTAAGGGTTATAAATGATTCCTTTAAAAAGCAGTAAATAAATTCTGTGTTGACAAGTGTATTCTTCTAAAGGTGGATGCCAAAAGCATAACAGTTGCAAACCTAATTAGGTGAGCCAGCTGTGAATATGGTGAAAGTCATTTCAGCAAAAAACAGCTTGGGCATGCTGGCTTTAAATGTTCTAATCTCCTCTTTCTGAATTGAGTGTCAATGCAAGCATTTTTAATATAAATTTTTCTTTCTTATACATCTTTAAAACATTTTTTGTTTATGGTTTTCCCAAAGCATTGGTATTCATTTAGGTGAAGGCAGTTTCACAAAATGCTATCTGCCCAGAATTCCATGTAACTTGTGTTAATATTACACCCACATACTCCTAGAAATAAAAGATGAAAAAGAAAAGCAAATGAAAATAGCTTGAAGATCAGTCACTACATAATAAATTTCAAATAACAATGATCAAATTAAAAGAGAAATATGTTTAAGGATACATATATTTTCATTATAAATCTTCTTAAAGTGGGATAATATTACCATTCTATTTTTATTTTTCTACTCCTTTCACAAGTAAATCAGACCTCAGTATTAGATGGACTAACAGGTTGGAGAAATAAAATCTAAACATAAGTGTTTAATATTTTATGTGAGATATTGAAGCTGTGAGAAATTAATTGTTGTACTGTGCTGTATCTGAGAAATGATGCAAAGACTCCATGTAAGTCATTTATTAGAAATGTTGAATTTGTAAAAAAATTAAAAGAGTGAAAAATAATATAACTATGGTTTATATTTATGATATAAGCTATACAAGTAGAGCACTTTATTTTCACTTTTAATTGAACTATGTCATGCTTTTAGGATCATATAAATAAAGCAATAAAAATTAAGATGATCTAGAAAATATTTCAGCTTCTAACAGGACATAAGAACTGCTTATATATAAATTAGATGCCTTTAAGGTTTTTTTAACAAAATCTTTCAAATAATAGAGTTCAATCAGTGAATAAGATTACATAACAAACAATTTTTTGCTATGTAGTTTCTTAAGAATTGATATCTATTCATTTATCCAGGGCTTCCCAGGTGGGTCAGTGGTAAAGAATCTGCCCACAATGCAGGAGACCCAGGTTTCATCACTGGGTCAGCAATAACCCAATATTTTTGCCTGGGAAATCCCAGGTAGAGAGGAGCCTGGCGGGCTACAGTCCATGGTATAGCATAAAGTCGGACATGGCTTAGCAACTCAAAAACAACACTTATCCAATCTCTTCAGAACATGTAAGACATAATTTCTTCTAAAAACTATGAGATAAGATACAGCCTTATCCACGACATACTTAAAGTTGAAAGGACAGAATTTAAAACTTTATAATTTTTAAACAATGCTATATGGCTTGTTATGAATAAATATTCTCTTTAAATCATACAATGTTTTGGAAAACCTTAAAGAAACTATAGGTTTAAAGGTATATGAGGAAGAAAAGTTAATATTTACAAAGAGAATGCAGTTGAGGCAATAAAGCATGAAAAAAGGCATTGAGGACCAGTGTGATGGTCTGAAGATGTGTGATCTAGAAGACCCTAGAGATCACATTAGACTGAGTATCACACCCCTGAAAGGGCAGTTTGAAAGCTCTATATGATGGTGAAAGTGAAAGTGAAGTTGCTCAGTCGTGTCCGACTCTTTGCAACCCCATGGACTGTAGCCTACCACGCTCCTCCGTCCATAGAATTCTCCAGGCAAGAGTACTGGAGTGGATTGCCATTTCCTTCTCCAGGGGATCTTCCCGACCCAGGGATCGAAGCCGGGGCTTCCTCATTGCAGGCAGACGCTTTACCACCTGAGGCACCAGCGAGGCCTGTAGAGCATAGATCCTGGCCAGTTGCCTGAGAGCTGGAAACGCATTTCCGGTTTCCGGTCTGGCTCTCCCGCTTGGCTGTTGAACGTCAGACAACTTGTTCAAGCTCTCTGTGGCTGGCCCTGCTTTCTCACACATAAAATAGGTGCAATAATGCTTTTTCTCTCATGGAATTGTTGTGAGGATTAAATAAATTTGTATGCGTCAAGTGCTTAAAAGAGTATTTGGCATTAAGAAAGATAAATAATAGCTATTGCAATTATTTGGCACTCTGTATACATATAGCTGATTCACTTCACTGTACAGCTGAAAGTAACACAATATTATAAAATAATTACATACCAATTTAAAAAGAAAATAAACTAAAGATCTACTATTATACCAGAAAAAAATTAAATATATGTGTGCTTCACAGAAGCAGAACTTCCTTGAATAGAAATTTGAGGACTTCTGTAAATTCTTTCTTCCATAAAATTAATAATAAAAGAATCTTGAATGAAGATCAAAATGAACTTTTTCAGAACTCTGAAAATTAACCAAAATTTTACAAGAATTAGGACAGTATTTATTTATTTGAATAAATGACCAACAGACCTTTTATTAAAGAGGATATGCAATGTTTAATATGTTCCTCAACATAATTACTTATAGGGAGAATAAAAATTAAACCTACAATTTGATAACAATTTAACTTCTAGTAAAATATCTACAGTAAATAAGGCAGATGATAGTCAAAGTGGGTGAGAATATGGAGAAATAGAAACTTACATATTATTGCTTGATGGGAATGTAAAATGGTTCAGTCACTAGAAAGTAAGTCTGGTAGTTTCTAGAAAAATTAAACATAAAATGATCACATGACCTAGCATTTTGACGAATAGGTATCTAATGGACAGAAGTGAAATTTTTGTCCACACAAAATCTTGTATGTGATTGTAAAGAAAAACATTATCATAATAGCCAATAACTAGAAACAATCTAAGTGGAATTGAGAAATAAAATGTGTTTTGTCTATAAAATGGAAAATTATTCATCAATGAAAGAAAATATCATCATATTTCATGAACTTAAAAAATGTTATGTTAAGTGACCATATTCAAGGTATGATTTTATCTATATGTATATGTTCTGAAAGAAGCAAATGTATAGTGACAAAAAATAGATTAGTGGAAGTCTGAGGCTGGGCATGGGATGGGGACTAACTGTATATGGATATTTGTGATCCCATGGACTATAGCCTGAAAGGCGCCAATGTCCATGTGATTTTCTAGGCAAGAATACAGGAGTGGGTTGCCATTTCCTTCTCCAGGGGATCTTCCTGATCCAGAGGTGGAACCATCTTCTGCTTGGCAGTGGATTCTTTACTACTGAGCTGTATATGGACATGAGGGATTTTTTTTTTTTTTTTAGAGGGATACAAATGTTCTAATTTTTGTGTCAGATGAAACACTCAGTAAAGGTAATAAAAATTACTGAAATGTAATACCCAAGATAGATGTAATTTCTGTTCTGTTAAAAACCAATATATCTGCTTATAAAAATAATGTCTTAATAATGTTTGTGGACAGACACAAAAGCCAGATGTAAGCTTTAATTATATCTATCCTTATTTTGATACTATTTCAGAATGTGCACTACATTATGATTTATCACATTTAATCTCATACCGCTCAGTAAGATAGAAATAGCAGCTAACCAAATATCCTTTAACTGATTATTAAAGGGAAAGCAAATATAGACTCCAATAGCGGAACCCAGCTGCCTACCTGTACTTGGGTTTCATTGTTATCTAGATTGAATTGGATTGAGTTGGAGCTAAATGCAAGATGTAAATTAACAGAATATTATAGTAATTCATATTTTCTGTGTCAATACCACCAGGAAAAATGGCAATACTCCAAAGGCACTGCTTTAATAATTAATAAAAATGACAACTTAAAGTCAATATTTGTATAATTATTCATATAAAGTATTCTAATATTTATAGCTCTCCTTAGCACTCTTTGCTGGACATGCTTTGTTCACAAAAGAATAAGAATTTACCCTGATGGCTCAGCGGTTAAAGAATCTGCTTGCAATGCAGGAGCCACAGGAGACGTGGCTTTGATTCCTGAGTCAGAAAAATCCCTTGGAGAAGGAAGTTGGCAATCTACTAAAGTATTCTTGCCTCAAAAATCTTATGGACAGAGGAGCATGGTGGGCTACTTGTCCAAAGGGGCGCAAAGGATTTGAAATGACTGAGCACAGTCCCTCTTTCTCTCTCTCAGGACCATAAAAATGAGCAATAGAATAACTGTCTGTATAAGGTGTTTCAGAACGAATTTTACACAAGTCCCAACATGGGTGCCTATATTTGAATTTCGCGCACTGAATTCAAAATGTGCAATTACTACTTTGATACTATTCCGATCATCATTAATTCTGTAAAATTTAATGAAGGTGCTGCTGATAACCTAAGCTTCTAAATGGAGGTAATATTTCAGAAGTAACCTAAAATTTCAGCTGAAGAATAGGCAAAGATAAACACTCATGCAAGACTTCAGAACCTAATTGATTTAGTTATATTTCACTTTGAATGGTGGAGATTAGTATTTGTAGATCGTATGTTTAAGATCAGAATAATGTGAGGAAGAATTCTGTTAGATTTAGGCATTATTTCTCAGTGAGTACAGTTGAGTGAATCAGATTTCTTTTCCATGCCATTTGAGTGAAGCTGCCGAATACAAAATGCCTATCCCAATATACCTAAGAAATTGAAAGATTAAACTCTTGGTGATTTTAATGACTTTATAATTGGACTATAAATAATATGCCTAATATGCTAATGTGAAATTAATAGATAAATATTCTCAACTCTTTAATTTTTCTTATGGTAAAAGCATTTTCATTAAGTATAATATTATTTGGAAAACTCATCAGTCTAGTTTCGATTTAAAATATGGTCAAGATTTTTATGTAAAGATAATTAGATAATTTTCTGAAATTTTCATTTATTTATTTAAATATAAAAAGTAGTGTGTATGTGCTTATTCTCTTGGTCATATCTGACTCAAAAGTAGTATCTTCCCTAAAAAATTTAAATGTTTTTAAGAATATAACAATAGGATGCAAAAATAAGTAACCAGGTGATTGGGCAAAACTTTTACTTCTAAATTAAATATTTACCACAAAATGTATTCATAAAATCATTCCTGGATGTTCTTTAGGATTACTGTTACAACAGCCAACACTCACTGAATATCTACTATGTAATGAAGCATTATAATTTCTTTTTGTTAATCCATAAATTCATTGAACACATATTTATTTGATTTCTCCCATGTACCAGAAATTATTCCAGGGTTTGGGAATGCATGAGCAAACAAACAAGCAAAAAAAATAACATCTCTGCATTCACAAAGATTATTTCTGGGAGAAAAGGCAGCCAAGGGAAAAAATAAGCATATTTTGAGACCTAGACCACTTTAATGCTGCTGCTTTCATGATATTAGAAGGCATAGCTAGAATATTTTTCACACAGTTGGGTCACTAATGATATTGGACTGACAGTGATTATTAGATACAATAGGACTTCCATAATGTTAAGTTTGGAAAGAAAAACAAAAACACAAAAGCCCGCAGAACTCTCTACTGCTGACACATTGAAATAGTAAATAGGCATATAGAATCAGAATGCAGTAAATATTGTAGAAAATAAAACTGGACAATGTGACAGGCCTTGAGACTGCTGGGGGACTTAGGATTTCAGATGGCACACAGTAGAAATATCATTCTCAGAAGAAGAGAAAGTGAGCCATGAAGTTGTTTGGAGGAAATAGGAAAAATAGGAAGAAGAAAACTTGCTTTCAGAAAGCAGGAAGAGCCATTTCAAAACCTTTTTATATCAGAGCAAGCACAGTATGTTGAGTAATGATGAAGAGCTGGATAGGCTAACAGGAAGGGAAGTTAAAAAGAAAAGAAAACACAGAAGACAAGAGAGAAGGAATGTGGAGTCAGGTAGGGCTTCAGAGGTCATTGGAAAGAACCACCGGGTATCTCCATCCCAGAGAAGCTGTTGTTCAGTCACTATGTCTGACTCTTTGTGACCCCATGGACTGCATCACGCCAGGCTTTCCTGTCCTTCCCTATCTCCCAGAGTTTGCTCAAACTTATGTCTATTGGTTGTCATCCAAGCATCTCATTGTCTGTTTCCCCCTTCTCCTCCTGAGCTCAATCCTTCCCAGCATCAAAGTCGTTTCCAGTGAGTCAGCTGTTAGCATTAGGTGCCCAAAGTATTGGAGTTTCCATCCAAATACTTCAGTCCAAGTATTTCAGCATCAGTCCTTCCAATGAATATTCAAGATTGATTCCCTTTAAGATTGACTGGTTTGATCTCTGCTGTCCAAGGGACATCTCACAGAAGAGATATGGTCAGTTTCACAGAGCCACTCTGAACTTCATGTTGTGGATGAACAGTGATAATTTGAAGGTCACAGCAGAGAGATCAGTTAGGATGCTATTGCAAAAAACCTTGGGAAGAATGATGAACATGTAGACCAAAGTTTTAGAGGAGTAGATAAATTTTGAAAGTAAAGCCAGAAAGATTTCTTCGACAAACAATGCAAGGTATGAGAGAGATTTAGGACTCAAGTTGATTGCAAAGGTTTGGGAATTATTAATAGCAATAGGAACTGTGGAGAGGTTTAAAAATGAAAGTGCAACATATTTAACAGATTTGTAGAACACAGTAATTCCAATGTAAATTTGCTGGAGATTTTTCAAACAAATTATTTAAATAAGATGATTCAATATATATCAATATGTACCATTTTGGCAGAATTAAAAATGCTTTCCCTTACTGTTTAAATTTGTAACTCTGATAGCTAGAGTGGTCTTTTTGCCATTTAATAGTTATTTACCTGACTTGTATTAGAAACTAGATGCTAAATAGTTTTTAAGTTTTTTCTGTTGATAACATTTTGTTAAGTTATGAAAATACTTCAGGTACTATATAGGACACTCATTCTTTAATCCAAAAAAAGTAGCTGCCTATATTTTATTATTTTGTATTCATTTCAGTTAAGTTCAGTCCCTCAGTTGTTCATGTTTGACTCTTTGAGACCCCATGGACGGCAGCACGCCATGCTTCCCTATCCATCACCAACTCCCAGAGCTTGCTCAAGCTCACATCCATCGAGTTGGTGATGCCATACAACCTTCTCATCCTCTGTCATCCCCTATCCTCCTGCCTTTAATCTTTCCCAACATCAGGGTCTTTTCCAAAGAGTCATTTCTTCACATCAGGTGCCAAAGTATTGGACCTTCAGTTTCAGCTTTAATTCATAATTTATATGTATTTAGTATACATAAAACTATGTAATGATCTAATGAATACATTTATAAAAATCATTGCACTAATACCCTATGGTGGCTCTAGCAAATCACCACACATTTTGTGACTTAAACAACATAAATGTACTCTTATGGTCTGGCTGCCAGAGTCTGTTAAGTGTTGGCTGAGGTGAAATCAGCGTCTGCAGCTCCCTCTGCTGACTCCAGGAAAGAACACATTTTCTTGCCTTTGTCAGCTTCTGGAGGCTTGTTCACACTGGTTGGCTCATGGCCCCACATCACACCACCTTTTTCCCTAGCTTCCATGGTCACATGGTTTTCTTCCTCTTCTATCTTCAAATCCCTCTCTGCCTCCCTCTCATAAGGACAATTGTGAGTACCTGTATGACTTACCCTGAAAATCCAAGATGATCTCACCACATCAAGATCCTTAATCACACCTGTGAAATCCTAGCTAAGTTCCAAGATGATACTCACAGATTAGAGGAGTTAGGATCTGGGGAACCAAACTAGAGAACCCAAAATTATCAGTAGACTTAAAGAACTCTCTACCAATCACTTCTAACTTTTCAATTCAAATTTAAATTAATTTAATGGATTATGTAAGGTAGGCATATAAATTAAATATTTTCTGATGTCATGAGCCAATTTTCCAGCAACCTGAATAATTGCTGATCACTGACACAAACATATATACTTGTCTGTGCATACTATGTCACTTCAGTTGTGTCCAATTCTTTGTGATCCCATGAACAGTAGCCCATCAGCCTCCTCTGTCCATGAGATTCTCCAGGCAAGAATACTGGAGTGGGTTGCTCCACTCCAGGGGATCCAGTGGAACCACTCCAGAAGATCCTCTAGGGGATTTTCCCAACCCTGGGATTGAATCCATGTCTCCTGCATTGGCAGGCAGATTCTTTAGCATTCAGTCACCAGGGAAGCAGTCTTTATATTTTTGTCACTTCATTTTGGCTTAGAATTTAAAGTCAAGGATTGTAAGGCTACACTTTTCTGGGCTAGTTTTCCTTCAAATTTTCTCTCTGAGGCTTATGTTCCAGACAGTCTAGAAAACTTGTTCTTGCAAAGCAGAGAGTCTTTCATCTTGACTTGCCTTTGCTCATAATGTTTCATCTACACGGTGACATTTTCCCTTTCCCTGTTCCAGCTAGAAGAAATTTTACTCCTCCTTTAGCCACAATTGACATCCTTCTCCAGATGTAACATCATTCTCTGCTGTGTTGTAGTTCTTCAGTTGCTCAGTCGTATCCAACTCTTCATGACCCCATGGACTGCAGCATGCCAGGCTTCCATGTCCTTCCTCATCTCCTAGAGCCTGCTCAAACTCCTGTCCATTGAGATGGTGATGCCATCCAACCATTTCATCCTCTGTCATCCCTTTCTTATCCTATCTTCAATCTTTCCCAGCATCAGGAGCTTTAGAAGTCAGCTTTTTGCATCAGGTGGCCAGTGTTGGAGCTTCAGCTTCAGCCTCAGTCTCTCCAGTGAATATTCAGGATTGATTTCCTTTAGGATTGACTTCTTTGATCTCTTCTGTGTTGCTAGATGCTTAAGGTACCCAGCTTATCTTGCTTTTTATTATTAAAAATGCATTTTCAGTTCAGGTTGGGTACATGAGACAAGTGCTCGGGCCTGGTGCACTGGGAAAACCCAGAGGGATCGGGTGGAGAGGGAGGTGGGAGGGGGGACCGGGATGGGGAATACATGTAAATCCATGGCTAATTCATATCAATGTATAACAAAAACTACTGTAATGATGTAAAGTAATTAGCCTCCAACTAATAAAAATTAAAAAAAAAATAAATAAATAAAAATAAAAATGCATTTTCTAGACAGGTTTGGGTTCAGACTCCACCACTTATTAAGTGTGAGATCTTGGGAAAATTATTTTCCTTTGTTACATCTTATTTTCTCCAACCATAAAAAGATGCAATTAATGACCTCCCACTTAACTGGGGTTCCCCCAACTGCTTAGCAGGTAAAGAATCCACCTGCAATGCAGGAGGTGAGGGTTTGATCCCTGGGTTGGAAAGATCCCTACAGAAGAGAATGGCAACCCACTCCAACATTCTTGCCTGGGGAATTCCATGGACAGAGAAGCCTGGTGAGCTACAGTCCATGAGGTCACAAAGAGTTGGACATGAGAGGGACTAACATGCATTTCATATAGGTGAAATATATGTTAAAAATATATATATACTTAAATTAGATCTACTTAATTTCACCTAGGTCCTATAAATAGCAAGCTTTCAATAAACATATGCTATTCTTCTACTACTTTCTATATTAACTTTCATTATTATTTAGATTATGAAATTTATGATATTAGTTGCCCATAGGAAAGCCCTTCAAAACTCTCAGATACCAATCACTCAATGAACTTATATTCAATTCTACTAATACTTATATCCCTTTAAGTTATCTGTCTTATAAAATAATCATAAACTTTATTTTTTTAATCATAAACTTTAGAAAGCACAATCTTTCTCTATTTTTAGTTTATCTTCATGATTTAATCATATAAATTCTTTATTTCTTTAAGAGTTTTTTTGTTTGTTTGTTTGTTTTTAATGTGGACCATTTTTAAAGTCTTTATTGAATTTGTAACAATATCACTTCTGCTTTGTGTTTTGGTTTCAAGGCATATGAGATCTCAGCTCCCTAACCAGGGATCAGACTCACACCCCCTGTTTTGAAAGCCGTAATCTTAACCACTGGACCACCAAGGAAGTCTGAAAACTTCTCTAACTATTTCATTGCTAATTCAATGTTTCACCTTCTTGATAAATAATGTAACACATCAACAATTATATTCATCAAGGAAAAATATGTAATTGTGTAGGTGAGAGTTTATCACATAAATCTTTTGTCTACCCAAACACACTTCACAGTTGACTCCCCTATTTATGTTAAAACAAGTGCTTTCAGAAAATACATTATAAGATTGTGTTCTATCTTCAAACATACATTTATAAGCAAGTTTTCTTGCTAGATGAACATAAAATATTGACTGGTTGAATTTTTACTTTCAAAAAATTGTTTCTTTCCTAAAATCATACTGAATTAATTTCCTATTTTAGTGTTGTAGTCAAGTATACTAACTGCCATACTCCTTCACCTGAAGCTGCCCTAATTTGTTATATTCTGTTTTTTCACAAATACAGCACTTGTCATATTTCTTTTTAATTAATTGTCTGGCAAAAGTATATTTTTTTGCAAAATTCCCTGCCATCTATAATTTACTTCTCTAGTGTAGGTTAAAAGAAAAAAAAAGAAGAAGAAAAAAAAAAATCCTTAGACTAAATAGCCAGCCTCAGGTATCCTATAACTCCTATGACTAAAAAGTACAGATAATTTGCTTGTTTTCCCAAGGAAGTGGGCAGGCAGCCAAACCTCACAAGCGAAATTAGTTCCCAATTTAGTGTTCGATGTCATTTCACAAGGACTAGAATGAAAAATGAGACATCGGACATGTTAGCTCTGAGGAAAATTATCACTTCACCTTGTATAGGGCGTCTTTACTGGATGAAATCAGAGGAGATAAATCATCTCTCCCCATGACAGATCTGCCTGTCATCAGGGGAAAGATGTCCCACAGTGAGAGGGCAGGCGCTGTCCGAGTTCCCTCCGGTTGCGACCAGTTATATTTTGTGCCTCAAAATAATTATGGAGATGTGAAAATGTGGATGGTGTATGCAGGACACACTTCCCAAGTCGATTTTTCCAAATGACATCTTAAGCGAATATACACAAATACAAATAGAAATGCATTCACATTTGTGAACTGCTTATACCCTTGAAACAGTTACGGGGTAAAGAAAACATTTACCAAATGCTATCTGGGATCAGGTTTCCTAGTGGCTGGTGGCGATCAACATAAGTAAACTCAAAGGCCAAGTAAGAATCATGGGGTGTTTTGTCCCTCAAATTTTCCTTCAGAAAGCAGGAAATCAGCTTAAATTTAAGTACCTGCAAAGGCATTCATGTTGTGGTCAAATCTCTCACGAAATTTATTTTGAAATGTAAAGTGCCTCTTTAGGAAATGAGGCATTAACCAGAAATGATATCACTCTTCATCAAATTCTGGATACACAGTGAGGTGACCTTATGGAAATACAAACAATGGAGGCAAAGATTTCATTCAGACTTTGTGTTTATTTCTGTGCTATGGCATTGCAATTCAGTTATGGTTGCGCTCTTTAAAAAGGATTCTAAATAGTAGAGAACGTGTTGATGGTGAAGTTGAATACATGCCTTCAGAAATAATAATTACTCCAAATGTTTAATAACTGAGTCTTTGTGGCTACAGATAAAATACCGAATGGCAGCAAAATGAGCATTTTAAAAGGTCGCTTTCATTTCTGAAGGATAACACAAAAATAGCTCTAGATTTAATAAAGTTAAAGCTATATAAACTCCTAGACACTAAAAAAAAAAAAAAACTGAATCTACTATTACAAAGTTAAAGCTATGCTGTAAGATGTCCAAATAAAATATCTTTCTTCTTCTAAAATTCTATTCTAGTTTTGCCCCCAAACATCCCTTTGAAGTGATCTTATAAAATAAGCACTAAGTCACGTACTTTCATCCACCTGATTTTTTAAAAATGAAACTTTAAAAAATAAATTAATATTCCTGTGAAAAAATGGATGTAATTCTTTAAAAATTGCACTATTTCTAACATCCAATAATATATTTAAATTAAATAATTAAAATAATTCAGAATAGTCACTTCAGTTTGCCCCTCCAAAGAAAGTCAAACATGTGATAAGCCTGTCTGTGATTTTCTATAAGGTTTCATTAAATCTTGTTTTCAGTTTGTAGTAATAATAGATAAGGGCTCACTGATAACTTGCCTATTGATTATGCAAGTATTGAGCTTATCCTCTTGTCTGGGTCTTGTCTGGACATAAGATGTACAAGAGTAAACAAAACAGACTTGTCTTCTCAGAGGCTGAATTCTAGTGATCACAAATTCAGTCCATACTGTTGATGAAGTAACTGGAATACTTTAGAGTCAGGTGAACCAGACAGAGAGAAGTGCAGACTGGGACCAGTCAGATCAGCAGGAAAAAAGAAATCATACGAGATGCTCAAAGCTAAGACCAGGCAGGCCATCAACATGGAAAGAACTGCATGTTTCAAACAAAATAATCTGGATTTAGGGATTATGAGTTAGAGTGCATGTTAATTTCAATAAAATTGATAGAAGTAGTAATTTAGGAACTGTTCAAAAGTGATCTAGGAGAAAATACATTTGCTGGATCTATCCATTAAGGGGAAAGCAAAACCTCCATCTTATTTCATTTACACATTCATTTCTTCATTCCTTGGTCCATTTATTCATCAAAAATGTATTAAGCACTCTCTATTATACCAGAAATTTTTCAATTTCATGAGCATAGAATGTTAAAACAGAGTCCCTGCCCTCATGGAATTTACAGTTAACTAGAGAAATAAAAGATAATAAAATATGCCATATATTTGAAATGTAGTAATTATATGTAAATCTACAGATATGGATTATGTATAGTATGCCTATTATACATAGGTATAGATGATGTTGTCTATATCAATATCTCTGTCTCTCTTTATCTATAGAAATATAAAGAAATAATAAAAAAGAAACCTGAGGTATAAAATGGAAGGAGATGAAGTAGAGATTTGGAAGGTTTCATAAATCATTCTGATTTGTTTTTTCAGACGAAGCTTTTTTCTAGAAATATTGAACATGGTACTACATATATTCCCAGTTTTTCAAATACCCTACTCTTCCCCTCCTCCATGCCTTAATTATCCTGCTCTTATCTAGTAGGATACAGTTCCCATAGTTCCTTAAGATTAAAATACAAAAACCTGAATTTTGCTTCAAAGCCTTCATTAATATGACCCCCTCATACATAATGTGTCCTTTCATCCAGGCAGTCGGTTACTCCTTCCTCACTGCTGTCTGAGAGCTCTAAAATATGCTCTCTAGTCCCCTTACTTCACTGCCATGAAGGATTCTCCAACTCACCCTTCAACATTAAAACAAAATAAATTTTGAATGCTACTAAACATTTATTGATTGCTTAATGTCATCAAGTTCTCTAGTAGATGTTCCCCCCCCCCCCATTATGTAACTTCTTAGTTCAATGTCAATTGTTGGGAAAAGTGGGCTATTTTAAAGGACAGTAATTTTATCCCAGAAATAATCATAGACCGTTATACTACCCAAACCTGTGGCAAGGAAGGAGAATCCAGGATACAGAAGACTCCCCTGATGAAAATTTATGTTATTCATTTGTTACAAGTGGTTGTATGACTATGCATTTATGTTGTTGTTGTTCAGTCACTAAGCTGTGTCCAACTCTTCGTGACCCCATGGACTGAAGCACACCAGGCGTCCCTGTCCCTCACTATCTTTAGGAGTTTGCCCAAGTTCATGTCTGTTAAATCAGTGATGCTATACAATTGTCTCATCCTCTGCCACTCTCTTCTCCTTTTGCCTTCAATATTTTCCAGTATCAGGGTCTTTTCCAATGAGTTGGCTGTTGGCATTAGGTGGCCACTATATTGGAGTAAATCTTAAATGGTATTATGGATAGTGACAAGAGGCTTTAACATTGAAAGAAAGCTGTAAAACTCCCTCTTACCTGCAAGATAATGAATATATGGCATAATAAAGCCACTCATGACCATTATGAACAAAGGTAATTATTAGTAGAAATTAGGAATTGGATGGCTTCCCCTATGGCTCAGCCGGTAAAGAACCTGCCTGCAATGCAGGGGACATAAGAGACATGGGTTCGATTCCTGGTTTGGGAAGATCCCCTGAAGGAGAAAATGCAACCCACTCCAGTATTCTTGCCTGGAAAATCCCATGGACAGAGGAGTCTGGCAGGCTACTGTCCACAGGGTCACAAAGTCAGACACAACTGAAGTGAGGCAGTATTTGCTCATATACAGAAAAGAAAATGATTGCTTTTAATTACAATAACAACTTTAGCAAATGAGACTAGAGTTAACATAGGGTAAGTGATTTTTTGCTGTAAGAGTGCTTTTTATACATAATATTTAGCCAAAATCATATTGCTTCACATCACTATGTGAGTGATATCTCACTAGCAGTTTATTTCCCTAACTTCAGAAACACACTATCCTAATTTAAAATCTGCTTAGAAGACTGATCTAAAATGCAGATTTGATCATTGTACAATTTTATGTAAAAACTATCTTTGGTTTCCCCAAATCTCAGAGAAAAAAATCAAAACTTCTTCCCTTCAATGCGTATCAGTGTAACACCTGTGTACTTATCCTGCCACCTGCATTTCTTTTCTATGTCAGAGAAACAATTCTATTCCCAGGACCACTATGGTTTTGTAACTACGCTGACTTCAGAAATTTTGGATTTTTTACATGCTATTTTCTGGGCTCATAAAACTTATTCTCTCCTTCTTACTATCCTGTCTCCAACTCCGTATATTTTTTTAAATTTTTTTCTGTATATTTTAATATCAGCTGACATTATTTCCTTCAGGATTAGCAATCTGCCTTCCATACTAGCTGTCTGTTATTTTCAGGATGGGAGAAGTAATTAAGCTCCCCGGTATCTTGTGTGTAATCTCAGTTTAATTGTTGTCGCAAGTACAATTTCCATATCATACTTGCATATTTCCCCGTCTGTTTCCAGCATTGTTGCATGACATCCCACAGTTTTAGCTTTTGATTTTTAGCTTACACATTTTTTAGGATTCATGACTCAGTTTCATCCCCAGAGATTTTGCTTAACAAAGTCTTAAATTATACTTGTCATGAATTTAAAAGAAGAAATGAAAGAACCATAAAGGTTAAAGCTTTTACCCACAATGCGGGAGACCCGGGTTCGATCCCTGGGTTGGGAAGATCCCCTGGAGAAGGAAATGGCAACCCGCTCCAGTATTCTTGCCTGGAGAATCCCATGGACGGAGGAGCCTGGTGGGCTACAGTCCACAGGGTCGCAAAGAGTCGGACACGACTGAGCGACTTCACTTCACTTCACTTCACTTCAATGGTATCAAATGTTTAGAACCATTGTCCTGAAAGGAATTCTGTAATCCTAATGCTTTACTTTGTTCCTGGAACAGTATAATAAGAGAAAGAAAAGAAATCTGAAAAAAAAAAAAAAAAGACCTTCTTCAGTACAAGTATCAACTAGAAGAAAAATGATTGTGCTTCTGTTGAATTAAAAATATTCAAAATAATGGATTATCTTATTTCCCACCTTTATCCAAAACTCTGTGGCTAAGAGTGCCTACAATCTTTGTGGTTTTCAAATGTACCTTAACAAGACATGATAACAAAGGCAACACAATTTCTGATAAAGTCATTCTAAGGCAAACTGGTCGCATGGGATTAGGGGATCTTAGACAATGCTGGGCATAGTCTCTACCCTGCTCTAGACACCACAAAGTCTCTAGTCATATTATCACAAGCCATTAACAAACAGTCTTGTCTCTTCATGGGCTTCCCAGCTGGCACAGTGGTAAAGAATCTGCCTGCCAATGCAGGTGACACAAGAGTGAGTTTGATCCCTGGGTCAGGAAGATCCCTTGGATTAGGAACTGGCAACCTGCTCCAGTGTTCTTGCCTGGAGAATTCCATGGACAAAGGAGCTTGATAGGCTACAGTCCATGGGGTCACAGAGAGTTGGCCACGGCTGAGTGACTGAGCATGCACTCACACTATCTCTACTTCTCGTGAAGTTCACCTGTCATAAGCCCATCCCCCCAGGTTCTGTCTTGGGTTAGATAAGCAGCTTATGTTATTTAATACAGAGGTAAAGTATATCAAAGATTTATGTAGGATATATTTCTAATCCTACGTTTTTATCTTCTATTTACACTTTAACAAGGGATTTTCTGGACTTAGAATAACTTCATGGAAATCAGAAACATCCATCAAACAATTCAGGAGTGAGATAAGTTCTTGAGGGTTTTTTCCCCACTGCCCCCCACCTTGGAATATAGTCAATAATATTGTGTTAGTTTCACACGGACAGCAAAGTGATTCAATTATACATACACATACAATGATTCTTTTTCAAAGTTTTTTACTATTTAGGATTTTACAGAATATTGAGCATGGTTCCCTGTTTACACAGTAGGTCCTTATCCTTGTTGGTTATCTCAATATTTTAAATATAGCAGTGTATATTTCACAAGAAAAACATTTAAACAGCTAATATATAGCCACAACTAAAATGTGATTGAATGTTCATGATTATTTATGTTTTCAATAAATGAGATTAAATTTAAATCTTATATTTATAGCTTCTAGATTATTTAGCATTTCATGCAACTACATATTGACTTTTTGCGTGGCACTGTTGCTTGGTATTTGATTTGGCAGAAGAGTAACATAGCATAGTAGATAATACAATAAAATGCTAGTGACCTTTTAGCCACCTTGTAGAAGTTAAATTTAATTTAATTCTGATCTAGGGAATACTAAAATGTCTCAATTAACTTAGCATTGAGTAATTAAGAATATGAATATTTTTAATATAAAAAACACTAGGATCCATTTTATAAAAGTTGTTTAAATATAATAACAATCAACATTAAAATAGACTATCACACAGAAGGCATGCAGAGTATACTAATAAAATATAATGATAATGTAATGACCATAATGTTGTAAAACTAAAATGTTTTAAAATTAGAAACATAAATTTATTTTCTAACATATTGTAAAATTAACATATTCCACAATGTTGTCACTGGTTTATCTTTTACTTTTGCTAAAAAAAGTCCAGAATTATAATATTTAGTTACAGTAATCCAGTAAAAATTAAAACAAAAAATATACTGACTTAATACTTTTTTGATGAGGTTATCATATTAAACAAATATGGTACCTCTCAAAGATGGAAAATGAAAAAGAACAAGCATTGCATTAAATCATGGAATCAAATACAGACTCCTTGGATCAAAATACATTATCTGTCAGAACTTAATCAATTCATTGCTTTGTTAAAAACTTATGAAATTGAGAGAAACCACCTAACTCTAGTGCTTGATATTTTAATTGTTAATGTTTCACTATTCACCTTAAAAAGCAACATTTTTCTGATTTTGCTTGCTTGTTGATTTGTTTTTTAGTGTTCTCAAAAGTATTGTAGCCAGGTTATTGCAACTTCCTTTGGCACCTGGTAATTACATATTAGACCACCAAGGTCAAATTTTGCCACTGCCAGCTCTTATTAACTCTAATTTTTTTTCTTCAAACATATCTCAGTTCATATTCTGCAATAAGCTGCTGCAATTTAAAGCTATAACCTAATGACTCCCTTGTGATATAGGCCACCTTGCCCAAATGACTCTTGGAATCAGATAAAAATTAGTTAAAATTATTAATCCAGAAAATAGCTTTCAGTCACATAAATGTCAGTCAGTAACCTGAATTCCCTAACCAAACACTGTAGTAAGTAATTGTCTTCTGCTTGTCCTGTCACTCACAACATCCCACTCTGCATTCAAAATGCTAAAATTTCATTATCAAAAATTCTTCTCAAATAAACAACTCATCCTTAATATTTACATTGTAAATGCTGCATAAAAGTAACCTGTAGAGAATTTTCCTTTATAGCTGGACAGAGGAGTCTCTAGGCATTTCAGAAAATATGTGGTTCTACTGGTGGTTTCTTTAGATAGCTCTTATACATTGCTTGAATGACATATTTCAACTTCTTTTCTTTCCTTTTATTACTACGGATTTTTAAGTAACATACATATCTGAATTTGTCTAATAGTTTGCATCTAGCCACTATTTCAATAATGTTATAACTAAATATTTTAGTTCAGCATTTTGGATTTCAATTTTCAGAAATTAACTAGAGCAGGCTTAAGAAAAACAGGGCATTTTTTTAAAGTACAAAAGGATGTGTCATATCTGGACAGAAAAGCTGCTGGGCTTAGGAAGGATGGTGAACAAAACAGGGAGAACTATCAGAAACACAGAATCTGGGAGTTTACTTTTTTTTTTTTAATATCTAATTCTTTAGAGTTGTCTTCTTTCAGTTTTTCTAGCACAATAGCATTCTATATTATTTAATGTACTTGACAAGAAAAACAGAATCATCCAATTCTAGGCAAGTAAAAGGATTTTTTTCCCCCCTTTTCTCCCTTGGCTCCAATGGGAGGGGCTCTGTGACCAATCTTGAGTTGGGGACTCTTCAACTGCACCAACTCCAAAGGGGCCATATTTCACAGCAACAAAACATGCCCATTCTAGATGTAAACTTCTGGCCTTGCCTCTTGACCAGAGCTAAACATGGAAAATGGGACCAAATTTCTGCCCTGAAATTAATTCTCATAGTGAAAGTAAATTGAAAAGTAGAACAGTTGTCAAAGAAAAACAAACAAACAAATGAACAAAATAGGACCATAGAAAACAGAGCAATGTATAAAAAACAATAGCCTATCATCAGTTAAAAATATAGTCACATCTTGGTTATGCTATTTTATAGTTGCACATGGCATGGCATTTAATTTATCTGAGCATTATTTCCTCAGTTATACAATTGTAGATTAAATAGAATGAGTCATATAAGTTTAATGGCTTATACAGTGCATTAATTCAGTGAGTCAACATGGCTAGTCCTGCAAATGGTTCATGTTTCTAAGTCTATGAAATCTTTTTAGACAATCATTCCCAGATTATCTAATGACTTACTTCACCTTATATTTCTCACTGCATATTTTATTCTTTAAATTATGTCATCTCTATTCATCTTTACTTGTTAACTATCTCTTCCATTAGATTACAAAGTTTTTGAAGCAGGGCCTCCATCCAAATTGTTCACTAATGTAGTCCCAGTTTCTGGAACAATGTCTAGTAAATACAACACATTTAGTGAAGAGAAAGTATACTAAATA
The DNA here is from genome assembly GCF_023699985.2 of Odocoileus virginianus. Taxonomy (NCBI): domain Eukaryota; kingdom Metazoa; phylum Chordata; class Mammalia; order Artiodactyla; family Cervidae; genus Odocoileus; species Odocoileus virginianus. The sequence goes on from NC_069684.1 coordinate 62,213,179, forward strand.
CAAGACAGTCATTCTATTTCAGTGAAATTATAAAGCATGTAGTTCATCTTACAGATCTTTGACTATTGGTGACATGATAAAAATTACTCTTTAATAAAAGTCTGATCATTTTCAATGGACTTTTTAAGGTTTTAAATATAAAGACAATGTCTGATAATAAAAAAGAAGAAAAAATATAATTATATTAGAAAATGGAGTGAGTATGATCTCCATTATTTCAGTGATGTAAGAAGAAAAAATAAAATATCTAAAAATGCTTTCTTTTTCTAAAGTGAAAGAGTATAGTGAAAAAGTTGGCTTAAAACTCAACATTCAAAAAACTAAGATCATAGCATCTGGTCCCACCATTTCATGGCGAATAGATGGGGAAACAATGGAAACAGTGACAAACTTTATTTTCTTAGGTTCCAAAATCACTGCAAATGGTGACTGCAAACATGAAATTAAAAGACACTTGCTCCTTGGAAGAAAAGCTATGACCAACCTAGTTCATTTCAGTTGAGTCGCTCAGTCATATCCAACTCTCTGTAACCCCATGGACTGCAGCACGCCAGGCTTCCCTGTCCATCACCAACTGCCAGAGCTTACACAAACTCATGTCCATCAGGTCAGTGATGCCATCCAACCATCTCATCCTCTGTCATCTCCTTCTCCTCCTGCCCTCAATCTTTCCCAGCATCAGAGTCTTTTCAAATAGGTCAGTTCTTCACATCAGGTGGCCAAAGTATTGGAGTTTCAGCTTCAGCATCAGTCCTTCCAGTGAACACTCAGGACTGATCTCCTTTAGGATGGACTGGTTGTATCTCCTTGCAGTCCAAGGGACTCTCAGGAGTCTTCTTCAACACCACTATTCAAAAGCATCAATTCTTCAGCGCTCAGCTTTCTTTATACTCCAACTCTCAAGTCCATACATGATTATGGGAAAAACCGTAGCTTTGACTAGATGGACCTTTGTTGACAAAGTAATGTCTCTGCTTTTTAATAGGCTGTCTAGGTTGGTCATAGCTTTTCTTCCAAGGAGCAAGCGTCTTTTAATTTCATGACTGCAGTCACCATTTGGAGTTATTTTGAAGCCCCCAAAATAAAGTCTGTCACTGTTTCCGTGGTTCCCCTTCTATTTGCCATGAAGTGATAGGACCAGATGCCATGATCTTAGTTTTCTGAGTGTTGACTTTTAAGCCAACTTTTTCACTCTCTGCTTTTACTTTCTTTTATTTTTTCCATTTATTTTTATTAGTTGGATGCTGATTACTTTATAATATTGCAGTGGTTTCTGCCATACTTTGCCATGAATCAGCCATGGATTTACATGTATTCCCCATCCCGATCCCCCCTCCCGCCTCCCTCTCCACCCTTTCCCTCTGGGTCTTCCCAGTGCACCAGCCACGAGCACTTGTCTCATGCATCCAACCTGGGCTGGTGATCTGTTTCACCACAGATAATATACATGTTTCAATGCTGTTTTCTCAAAACATCCCACCCTCGCCTTCTCCCACAGAGTCCACAAGTCTGTTCTGTACATCTGTGTCTCTTTTTCTCTTTTGCATATAGGATTATCATTACCATCTTTCTAAATTCCGTATATATGCGTTAGAATACTGTATTGATCTTTATCTTTCTGGCTTACTTCACTCTGTATAATGGGCTCCAGTTTCATCCATCTCATTAGAATTGATTCAAATGAGTTTTTTTAATGGCTGAGTAATATTCCATGGTGTATATGTACCACAGCTTCCTTATCCATTCATCTGCTGATGGGCATCTAGGTTGCTTCCATGTCCTGGATATTATAAACAGTGCTGCAATGAACATTGGGGTGCACGTGTCTCCTTCAGATCTGGTTTCCTTGGTGTGTATGCCCAGAAGTGGGATTGCTGGGTCATATGGCAGTTCTATTTCCAGTTTTTTAAGAAATCTCCACACTGTTCTCCATAGCTGCTGTACTAGTTTGCATTCCCACCAACAGTGTAAGAGGGTTCCCTTTTCTCTACATCCTCTCCAGCATTTATTGCTTGTAGACTTTTGGATAGCAGCCATCTTGACTGGCATGTAATGGTACCTCGCTGTGGTTTTGATTTGCATTTCTCTGATAATGAGTGATGTTGAGCATCTTTTCGTGTGTTTGTTAGCCATCTGTATGTCTTCTTTGGAGAAATGTCTATTTAGTTCTTTGGCCCATTTTTTGATTGGGTCGTTTATTTTTCTGGAATCAAGCTGCAGGTGTTGCTTGTAGATTTTTGAGATTAATCCTTTGTCTGTTGCTTTGTTTGCTATTATTTTCTCCCAATCTGAGAGCTGTCTTTTCACCGTGCTTATAGTTTCCTTTGTTGTGCAAAAGCTTTTAAGTTTCATTAGGTCCCATTTGTTTATTTTTGCTTTTATTTCCAATATTCTGGGAGGTGGGTCATAGAGGATCGTGTTGTGATTTATGTCAGATAGTGTTTTGCCTATGTTCTCCTCTAGGAGTTTTATAGTTTCTGGTCTTACATTTAGATCTTTAATTTATTGTGAGGTTTTTTTTTTTTTGACTATGGTGTTAGAAAGTGTTCTAGTTTCATTCTTTTACAAGTGGTTGACCAGTTTTCCCAGCACCACTTGTTAAACAGGTTGTCTTTTTTCCATTGTATATTCTTGCCTCCTTAGTTGGAGATAAGTTGTCCATAGGCTTGTGGATTTATCTCTGGGCTTTCTATTCTGTTCCATTGATCTATATTTCTGTCTTTGTGCCAGTACCATACTGTCTTGATGACTGTGGCTTTGTAGTATAGTCTGAAGTCAAGCAGGTTGATTCCTCCAGTTCCATTCTTCTTTCTAAAGATACTTTAGCTATTCAAAGTGTTTTGTACTTCCATACAAATTGTAAAATTATTTGTTCTAATTCTGTGAATAATGCCATTGGTACCTTGATAGGGATTGCATTAAATCTATAGATTGCTTTGGGTAGTATAACCATTTTGACAATATTGATTCTTCCAATCCATGAACACAGTATATTTCTCCATCTGTTTGTGTCCTCCTTGATTTCTTTCATCAGTGTTTTATAGTTTTCTATATATAGGTCTTTTGCTTCTTTAGGTAGATATACTCCTAAATATTTTATTCTTTTTGTTGCAATAGTGAATGGTATTGTTTCCTTAATTTCTCCTCCTGTTTTCTCATTGTTAGTGTATAGGAATGCAAGAGATTTCTGTGTGTTAATTTTATATCCTGCAACTTTACTATATTCGTTGATTAGCTCTAGTAATTTTCTGGTAGAGTCTTTAGGGTTTTCTATGTAGAGGATCATGTCATCTGCAAACAGCGAGAGTTTCACTTCTTCTTTTCCTATCTGGATTCCTTTTACTTATTTTTCTGCTCTGATTGTTGTGGCCAAAACTTCCAAAACTATGTTGAATAGGAGTGGTTAGAGTGGGCACTCTTGTCTTGTTCCTGATTTTAGGGGAAATGCTTTCAATTCTTCACCATTGAGGGTGATGCTTGCTGTGGGTTTGTCATATATAGCTTTTATTATGTTGAGGTATATTGCTTCTATTCTTGCTTTCTGGAGAGTTTTAATCATAAATGGATGTTGAATTTTGTCAAAGGCTTTTTCTGCATCTATTGAGATAATCATATGGTTTTTATCTTTCAATTTGTTAATGTGGTGTATTACATTGATTGATTTGAAGATATTAAAGAATCCTTACATTCCTGGGATAAAGCCCACTTGGTCATGGTGTATGATTTTTTTAATATGTTGTTGGATTCTGTTTGCTAGAATTTTGTTAAGGATTTTTGCATCTATGTTCATCAGTGATATTGGCCTGTAGTTTTCTTTTTTTGTGGCATCTTTGTCTGGTTTTGGAATTAAAGTGATGGTGGCCTCATAGAATGAGTTTGGAAGTTTACCTTCTGCAATTTTCTGGAAGAGTTTGAGTAAGATAGGTGTTAGCTCTTCTCTATGTTTTTGGTAGAATTCAGCTGTGAAGCCATCTGGTCCTGGGCTTTTGTTTGCTGGAAGATTTCTGATTACAGTTTCAATTCCTTTGCTTGTGATGGGTCTGTTAAGATCTTCTATTTCTTCCTGGTTCAGTTTTGGAAAGTTATACTTCTCTAAGAATTTGTCCATTTCTTCCAAGTTGTCCATTTTATTGGCATAGAGCTGCTGGTAGTAGTCTCTTAAGATCCTTTGTATTTCAGTGTTGTCTGTTGTGATCTCTCCATTTTCATTTCTAATTTTGTTGATTTGGTTCTTCTCCCTTTGTTTCTTAATGAGTCTTGCTAACAGTTTGTTGATTTTGTTTATTTTTTCAAAAAACCAGCTTTTAGCTTTGTTGATTTTTGCTATGGTTTCTTTAGTTTCTTTTGCATTTGTTTCTAACCTAATTTTAAAGATTTCTTTCCTTCTACTAACCCTGGGGTTCTTCATTTCTTTCTTCTCTAGTTGCTTTAGGTGTAGAGTTAGGTTATTTATTTGACTTTTTTCTTGTTTCCTGAGGTAAGCCTGTAATGCTATGAACCTTCCCCTTAGCACTGCTTTTACAGTGTCCCATAGGTTTTCGGCTGTTGTGTTTTCATTTTCATTCGTTTCTATGAATATTTTGACTTCTTTTCTGATTTCTTCTATGATCTGTTGGTTATTCAGAAGCATGTTATTAAGCCTCCATATGTTTGAATTTTTAATAATTTTTTTCCCTGTAATTGAGCTCTAATCTTATTGCACTGTAGTCAGAAAAGATGACTGGAATGATTTCAATCTTTTTGAATTTACCAAGGCTAGATTTATGGCCCAGCATGTGATCTATTCTGGAGAAGGTTCCATGTGCACTTGAGAAAAAGGTGAAATTGATTGTTTTGGGGTGAAATGTCCTATAGATATCAGTTAGGTCTAACTGGTCCACTGTGTCATTTAAAGTTTGTGTTTCCTTGTTCATTTTCTGTTTAGTTGATCTATCCATAGTTGTGAGCGGGTATTAAAGTCTCCCACTATTATTGTGTTACTATTAATTTCCTCTTTCATACTCATTAATGTTTGCCTTACATATTGCGGTGCTCCTATGTTGGGTGCATATATATTTATAATTGTTATATCTTCTTCTTGGATTGATCCTTTGATCATTATGTAGTGTCCTTCTCTGTCTTTTTTCACAGCCTTTATTTGGAAGTCTATTTTATCTGATATGAGTATTGTGATTCCTGCTTTCTTTTGTTCTCTGTTTGCGTGAAATTTTTTTTCCAGCCCTTCACTTTTAGTCTGTATGTGTTCTTTGTTTTGAGGTGGGTCTCTTGTAGACAGCATATATAGGGGTCTTGTTTCTGTATCCATTCAGCCAGTCTTTGTCTTTTGGTTGGGGCATTCAACCCATTTACATTTAAGGTAATTATTGATAGGTATGGTCCTGTTGCCATTTACTTTGTTGTTTTGAGTTCACGTTTATACAACCTTTCTGTGTTTCCTGTCTAGAGAAGATCCTTTAGCATTTGTTGAAGAGCTGGATTTGTGGTGCTGAATTCTCTCAGCTTTTGCTTGTCTGTAAAGCTTTTGAATTCTCCTACATATCTGAATGAGATCCTTGCTGGGTACAGTAATCTAGGTTGTAGGTTATTCTCTTTCATTAGTTTAAGTATGTCCTGCCATTCCCTTCTGGCCTAAAGTGTTTCTATTGATAGATCAGCTGTTATCTTTATGGGAATCCCTTTGTGTGTTATTTGTTGTTTCTCCTTTGCTGCTTTTAATATTTGTTCTTTGTGGTTGGTCTTTGTTAAGTTGATTAATATGTGTCTTGGGGTGTTTTGCCTTGGGTTTAACCTGTTTGGGACTCTCTGGGTTTCTTGGACCTGTGTAAATATTTCCTTCCCCATTTTAAGGAAGTTTTCAGCTATTATCTCCTCGAGTATTTTCTTATGGCCTTTCTTTTTGTCTTCTTCTTCTGGGACTCCTATGATTCGAATGTTGGGGCGTTTCACATTGTCCCAGAGGTCCCTGAGGTTGTCCTCATTTCTTTTGATTCTTTTTTCTTTTTTCCTCTCTGCTTCATTTATTTCCACCATTTTATCTTTTACCTCACTTATCTTCTGCCTCCGTTATTCTACTGTTGGTTCCCTCCAGAGTTTTTGATCTCATTTATTGCATTATTCATTTTTAATTGACTCTTTTTTATTTCTTCTATGTTAAACATTTCTTGCATCTTCTCAATCTTTGTCTCCAGGCTATTTATCTGTAACTCTATTTTGTTTTCCAGATTTTAGATCATTTTTATTATCATTATTCTAAATTATTTTTCAGGTAGATGCCCTATCTCCTCCTCTTTTGTTTGACTTGGTGGGGCATTTTTCATGTTTCTTTACCTGTTGGGTATTTCTCTGCCTTTTCATCTTGTTTAGATTGCTGTGTCTGGAGTGGGCTTTCTGTATTCTGGTGGTCTGTGGTTCCTTTTTATTGTGGAGGTTTCTCCCAGTGGGTGGGGTTGGACGATTGGCTTGTCAAGGTTTCCTGGCTAGGGAAGTTTGCATTGGTGTTCTGGTGCATGGAACTGGATTTCTTCTCTCTGGAGTGCAATGGAGTGTCTAATAATGAGTTTTGAGATGGGTCTATGTGTTAAGTGTGAGTTTGGGCAGCCTATATGTTGACGTTCAGGGCTATGTTCCTGCATTACTGGAGAATTTGTGTGGTATGTTTTGCTCTGGAACTTATTGGCTCTTGGGTGGTGGTTGGTTTCAGTGTAGGTATGGAGGCTTTTGGAAGGGCTCTTATTATTTAATGTTCCATGTAGTCAGGAGTTTCCTGGTGTTCTCAGGTTTTGGGCTTATGTCTCCTGCCTCTGGATTTCAGTCTTATTCTTCCAGTAGTCTCAAGACTTCTCCAACTATACAGCACTGATAATAAAACTTTTAGGTTAATGGTGAAAATATTCTCCGCCATGAGGGACACCCAGAGAGGCTCACAGAGTTACATGAAATAGAGGAGAAGGAGGAAGGAGATAGAGATGAGCAGGAGGAGAAAAAGGGGGACTCAAGAGGAGAGAGACAGATCTATGCAGTTCTCTGTTCTCTAAGTGTTCTCCATAGCCCAGACACCCACAGAGGTTCACAGAAATGGATTGGGAAGAGAAGGGGGAGGGAGGAAATAGAGGTGATCTGAGGGAGAAAATGGAGAGTCAAAAGTGGGAGAGAATAGTCAACACACTCTTGAGTAAAAATGGGTACTGAATATTGGATTCTTAAATGTCCAAAATTAATATCAAGTACTGAAAAACAAAGATTAAAAATCTAGAGGTTAGACTCTTAAAAATACAATGCTAAAAACAAAACAAAAACAGAAAAAAATTTAAAAATATATATGAAGTTTGGTTTAAAAATAGGGCTTCTCTTTTTTTTTCAAGGTTATAGTGAAATGAAAATGAAAATTAAGGAGTAATAGAATATTAATTAAGGACTTTAAAAGAAAATGAGAGAAAAAAATAAAAAAAGAAAAAATTTCTAATAAAAAAAATAGTAAAAATATATGAAAATGAAAATGAAAGTTAAGGAGTAATGGAGGAGTAATAGGGGATTTTAAAAGAAAATAAAAGAGAAAAAAATTTTAAAAAATAAAATAAAATAAAATAATTTTTTTAATTAAAAAAAAACAGTAAGTAAAAATATATCTAGGAATTTCTCTGGAGCTGTTGCAGTCAGTGTGGGTTCAGTTCGGTTTCAGATAGCTCCTTGTTCCAGCTTACACTTCTCGATACCTATAGGCCCCTTCCAGTGTAGTCAGTGTTACCTACAGGGATTTTAATCTGTTGCACTGGTCACTTCTGAAGCGGTTCCCTTTGTTTATTTGGCTTTTGTTTGCCGGTCTCTTCAGTATCTAATTTCTGCCCTGACACAAGCGGACGAAGGTGGTCTCTTGTTTCAGTTCACTTGTTCAGTCGTGCTGTGGGGAGGGAGGGGTGCTGCAGACAAATGTCACTGGCCTGTGTGGGGAGGACCTGCAGTGTTCCAGCCACACTGGGTTTGCCCCGCTCAGGGGTGTGTGCTTTCCCCGTCTACACTGCTCAGGCTCCACGCTGCTCTATAGGGAGCGGGCCCTGCGTTGCGTGTGGTTCCAGTTTTTGGGTCCTCCACAAAAGCGTGGACTCGGTTGGGCCTGCGTTTTGTGCCTTCCCCACCCGAGCAGCTCAGGCAGCCAGGAGCTTGATGGGCACTCTCCCCCCGGGTGCAGTATGCCTTCTCCCCTCCGCGGTCCCAGCCTCAGTTTGTGCCTTGTGTCTGTTCTCAGCAGCTGGCCTCTATCCACAACCCTCCCGGCAGATGTCGACCATCCATGATCTCAGGAGGAAGTCTTTGGTTAGAAGCTGGGAGCCTGTTTGCAGTTTGGTAGGAGGTGCTGTCTCTGGGGCCAAGTTTGCCCCTTTTCCCCTGCCCCCTGCCTCCTGCCTCCGGTGGGAGGTGCCAGTCCGCAGCAGGCTAGCTCTTCTCTGGAATTGCTCAGTCCCTTTGTTCTGGGAATGACCTGCAGTGTGTTCGGGCCGGTTAATTTTCTCTCTCTCTCTCTTGATATCCCACAGTTTAAGTTGCTATCTCACGTTAGCTCCCTCTGATTGCCCACAGGGCTTTCAGGCCCGGTCCTTACCCTAAGCAATGCCGCCCTCTCTTCTCCATTCTGCCCCCACTTGCTGGTGGCGGATATGGGCATCTGGGGTACTTTTCTAGTGGGAGTTGCTTTTCCGCATGTAATCTATGGGTGTTATTTATTTTTCCTCCCACTTATATTGCCCTTTGAGATTCGAAAACTTCCCCCAGACCCGCCAGTGAGAGGGTTTCTGGTGTTTGGAAACTTCCTCTATTAAGACTCCCTTCTCGGGACGGGTCTCCATCCCTATCTCTTTTGTCTCTTTTTATCTTTTATATTTTGTCCTACCTCCTTTTGAAGACAATGGGCTGCTTTTCTGGGCGCCTGATGTCTTCTGCTAGCAGTCAGAAGTTGTTTTGTGCAGTTTGCTCAGCGTTCAAATGTTCTTTCAATGAATTTGTAGGGGAGAAAGTGGTCTCCCCGTCCTATTCCTCTGCCATCTTAGCTCTGCTGGGTCTTCTTTCACCTTCATCAAGAGGCTCTTTAGTTCCTTGTTTTCTGCCATAAGTGTGGTGCCATCTGTGTATCTGAGGTTACCTAGACAGCATATTAAAAAGCAGAGACATTACTTTGCTGACAAAGGTCCATCTAGTCAAAACTATGTTTTTTTCCAATAGTCATGTATGATGTGAGACTTGGACTATAAAGTAAACTGAGTGCCAAAGAACTGATGCTTTTGAACTGTGGTGTTGGATAAGATTATTGAGAGTCTCTTGGGCTGCAAGATCAAACCAGTCAATCCTAAAGGAAATCAGTCATGAATATTCATTGGAAGGACTTGATGCTGAAGCTGAAACTCCAATGCTTTGGCCATCTGATGGGAAGATGACTCATTTGAAAAGATCCTGGTGCTGAGGAAGACTGAAGGCAGGAGAAGAAGTGGATGACAGAGACTAAGAAGGTCGAATGGCATCAGTGACTCAATGGACATAAGTTGAGCAAACTCCAGGAGTGTCGTGATGGAAAGGGAAGTCTGGCATACTGCAGTCCATGGGGTAGCAAAGAGACGGACATGAGTGAGTGAGTGAACTGAACTGAATCCAAAGAAGTTATTTCTGGATGTTGATTGAATGTAAACATTTGAACTATTTTGTAGTGTTCTGTACTATGTTCTCAATAAGGAATATATAGTACCAGTTTACATTAAAATAAAGGTTCTGTTTTAAATATAACACAGTGTTTTTGAAATGATGTTGTAATCCATATAAAACTGTTAAATCAAACAATTATTAAATTGGAAGGGGTTAATTGAGATGCTATGAGTTATTGCTCACCAGATGAGATGAAACAAGTATACCAATAGAAGAGAAGAGTCTCTATCATTAAGGAATGAGCTAGCATCTTTTTAATGGAATGAAAAGAAAAAGAGTATTGAATTAGAGATAAAAATAGAAACTAAGACAGAGAGATGAACACTGACAGGTAGATAATATTACCTATAAATGCATGAAAATCTAGTTACTCTGACCTGAAATGTGAAAGATTCATTCTAGAATGTTCCCTAAGTTTCTCTTTAACAGGCAATTCAGTGATTCTGTATTTTTAAAGGTCACAAAAGGTTGATGAGATTAGTAAAAGCACAAATATCTGACTAGCAACAAGAGCACATGAGAAATTAGTGAAACAATTGTTTCTTTGAACATATGAAGTCAATCATGAAAAATATTATTGCAAATTAATTTATAGTTTCCTCATGGTGTCCAACTTCATTCTTTATTCTTTCTGAATCTTATCTTTAATCACCATTCTTTTTCAGGTTCAATATGGTTATCCTGAAATGTTTCCATGTTCTGAGAGAAAAGTGAGGCTTTAAAATAAAAATTCATTGGATTTCCATCTGCTATATCCAAAAACAGATGAAGAATAGGAAGATGTGATGGAATCAGTCTTCAGAAATACATGACCTATATGGGATGGAACAAAAATATACATTATGTGAAAAGCACTCATTGTACAAATAACAAAATATAGGCAGAATTTCTGAAATTACATATAATCATATACTGAGGATACTTCATGATGAAGTTCAATTTATGTTAATTGTATAAAGGAAAGAAGAATGACTGTATTAAAATACTTTATAATGGGCAATACCTTGGCCTTATTAAAAAGGTAGATTAAGTTATTTAAAATCATATCCTATCCATGCAATGTATAATATATAATGTATATAAAGCAACAAACTATTTTGATGGCCTTAGAATATTTTTTGTTTAATTAAATAACATAGTCTTTCCTAGACAGAGAACACATAATGCCATTGAGACTCCTTTTCAAAGTTATTCCCCACTCTACCTATACACAATGAAAATGTACGTTAAGGTAAAAGATTAAGATAAGTAATATATACAAGCATTCCCTGAAAAAAAAAAATGCTCTAAAAAAGAAATAATGTGGTTTGTCTTAAAGAAGTGTTGGAAGAAACCATCAAAAAGAGAGAATCACCAGTAGACCCAAGTGCTGGACCTCATGAATTGAAGACTCCAGCACCCCTCTTTCCTTGTAGTTCCAATTCTGCTCTTCTTCCCATTTCCAGGAGTTGTTCTAGGATAGCTCCTTGACACAGCAATGTGGTATTGAAGCCACCCGGACTGGTTACCTGACTGAGCCCAGTTAAGTTCTCTATATATACTTTTAAGATGTAGGCAGGTGGAGATATCTACTCATCTTGAGGTCATCTAAGACAGATTCCCTAACCTGAGGGATCTAATACCTGATGATCCGAGTTGGAGTTGATGTAATAATAATAGAAACGAGGTGTGTAATAAATGTAATGTTATTGAATCATCCTGAAACTATGCCCCCTCCTGTCTGTGGAAAAAATGTTTTCCATGAAGCTGGTCCCCGGTGCCAAAAATGTTGAGGACCGCTGACCTGAGAGGAGCCTGATAAGTTCCCCTGCTTATTAAAAACTGCTGCCTATCAAGCCAAAGCTGCATGACTCTTTATTTGATATCTCCCTTCCCTTCAGAGCACCCCTTCCCCATTCCATACCCCTCTCAATAACAGAGCTGGTTTCTGATTACACTGAGGAAGATCTAAGGAGGTTGCAAAACAACAAGAAGTGAAGGTAATGCAATGAGCCAGACATGAAAAAGCTAAACACTGATGACAGACCAAAGTTGCACTGTGTCTGAAAAATAATAATGTCCCTTTTGAATATCTATATCAACATTCATCTTTAGTACAGAAACATGTGTCAAGCTTATCTCTGTTCTACCAGAATTATTTTTCCAGAAATCATAATTAGCAACTCCCAAACTATATTTGCACTAACCAGCCTTTTATTTAGGTGCTTTACAAGGATAGTATTAGGATAAAAGAAGCTTCAGGCACTCCTGTTACAATAATGCATGTCTCCTGAGATGTGATGATGTCCAAGTTATATCATTCTGATCATAATTTCTAATGCATTACAGGGGAGTGGGGACTCCTGAGAATCAGATGAAATTCTCTTTCATCTAGATTACATTTTTTCACTGTCCCAATGTGTTTGATATGAACTGACACAGCCATAAATATGTTTATATGAATGGCATACTGTCATAGTTAGATAGAGAAATATGTAGCCCTGTGTGAAAAATAATTTCAGATACCTTTCAAGTGCTTTCTTGGTTGTTGTAGCAGTAATTCTTGCAAATCACATAGCAGACTATGTAAAATAACAATTCTGCCTACAGATTTAGTGAACTGTGTATTCTTCAGGCAGGTTGAAAATTTGTGTTCTAATAGTACCTATGGGTAGTATGTAGGATAAGTTAACTTTCTGGAGGTTTATAGATCTCCAAATTTCATGAACTACCTCCCGAGAAAGAAACCAAGTGCTCTTGCCCTTCTAATAATTTATGGATGAACCAATGATCACTGAATGTATATACAATTAACTAGAAAAATAGGCTCACAATACTCTAAATAAATACACAGAAGAGATACCTACTCTAGTTGTGTTGTGGATAAAATAAATGTTGACTTCATTAACCCTCAATGGGTTATTATCAATGCTAGAGAAATTAAAATTGATCAAGTGCTTAGCACAGTGCCTGACACTTAATAAGTACAGCACAAGTTGTTGAAAATTGGAAAGATAGCTGGATGACATCACCGACTCAATGGACACGAGTTTGAGTAAACTCTGGGAGTTGGTGATGGACAGGGAGGCCTGGTGTGCGGTGATTCATGGGGTCACAAAGAGTCGGACACGACTGAGGGACTGAACTGAACTGAACTGAACTACGTGAAATTTACAAATATCTTCAAAATTATTACATTACCTGCACAGATAATTGAATAAAATTTATTTCATATTTTGGATATGACTTTCCTTTTTTTCTTTTTTTTTAAAGGAAATTTAGTTTCCTTTTTTTTTAAGATTTGTTTTGAAGCTGACAATTTTTAGAGTCTTTATTGAATTTGTTACAATATTGTTTCTGTTTTGTTTTTTTTGTCCAGGAGGTATGTGGGATCTATTAGCTGTCCAATCAGGGATCACACCTGCACCATCTGCATTGAAAGATGAAATCTTAACCTCTGGACCACCGGGGAAGTCCCCTTTTGTTCTTTTACTTCCCCTAAATAGCTAGTGGTGTTAGGGGCAATTGAGTCCTGTGATTGATTTGATTCATTAAATATATTATTCAGGTTTTTCAAACAGTAGGGTGGTATTCCTGAGGACTTTGTCATGTTGTATGACTGTTCAAATTGCTTAAATATTTTAGCATTATAGATGTAAGTTGTAGCACTTGAGATGAATTTTATATTGAACAATTTTTCAGGGTAATTTTTTTGTCATACTCATGACCACTGTACTTGCTCTATGTCTCTGCAGTTTTAGACTTTACATTACATAGAACTTGATTAAAATACCAACTTCATCATAAACTGTTCTCCAAATTCTATACTAATTTTCTTCTTCCTTAAACTAGGGCTAAATTTCAAGCCAGAAGAAATAATTTTTGAAAAATTTGTACCTTTTCTTATCCAATCCCTAATTTTATTTCCATCCTTGCTAAAAAATCCAGAAAGTTTGTTTGGGAAATTTGCAAATGGACTCTAGAATTTATGTGAAAATTCAAAGTTCCAACAGTGTCAAAGGAAATCAGGATGAAAAAAGAGCAAAGTTGTACATAAACTATTGAATTTCAAGATATGTGTGTAATAAAGGATATGAGTATGCATGTTCAGTCACTTCAGTCAGTGTTCAACACTGTGACTCTATGGACTGTAGCCTGCCAGGCTTCTTAGTCCATGGGATTCTCCAGGCAAGAATACTGGAGTGGGTTGCCATGCCCAGCTCTAGTGGATCTTGCCGACCCAGGGATCAAACCTGCGCCTCCTACACTGTAGGAAGACTCCTTACCAACTGAGCCACCAGGGCAGCCCATCAATAAAGGATAAGTGTTGTCCAAAGTGAAGTTTGACCTTTTGTCCTCATGATTTAGGGGGCAACCATTAAGCCTATCTAATAAAGTTTTTTTGTTTACCTGGACACCTTGGGCCTTGCCACTTAGTTGATGCCAACAGCATGATTCATAGTGAGGATTTTGGGCCATTTGGTGTCAGCTCCACCTTTGGAGGCATACGAAATTAGCATCACCTATGGGGGTGATCAGCCATGTCTACTTGTACAATCTCTGGTACATCTATTGACACCAGGGCTTGTATGATCTCTCCTGGCTGGCTATACTCTACAGGAATTGTCAAACATCCTTTCTGGGAGAAATGCAGGCTGTTTGCACCACTTCAGTGGAAGATGACAACAGATAGTCTTGTGTCTGTTCTGCCCTGCACTTTGCCCAATATGCTTTTTCCTATTGCTTGTCATAATCTGTATCTTTTCACTGTAATGAACTGGAACTGTGATTATAACAACTCTACTGATTTCTATGAGACTATTATTTATGCACCTGAGGATTATCTTGGAGGCTTCCTCAACCATATGGTAATTATGAATTTGGTGTGAAATTCAGAAAAATAGATCAATGAAACAGAATTCATTGTGTGGTCCAATATGGTAGCCACCAGCTGCGTGTAGTAGTTTAAATTTCAAATTCAATGAAATAAAACTAAATATTCATTTTTTCAGAGGCATTATACATATATCAAATGTTCAACAGCATATGGTTATTGTATTGAATCTATGCAGATATAAAACATTTCCATCATTATAGAAAATTATATTAAATAAACGCTCAAGTATGGAGTCCAATAAAAGACCCAGTTAGGTAGACAGAGAGATATGTCTTGGGTAACTTGTACATTAGAATTTGAGAAGTAAAACTATACAACTTCTAAAAAGTCACATATGAAACTTTCTTCATGTCCTTTGTGTAGGGAAAATCTTCTTAGAAAAAAATACTAATTGTTAGTGAAAGCTATAAATAATTAGGCTGCATTAAATAAAAATTCAGTTCATCAAATGACACCACTAAGAATGAAATGCAGAGAACAGATTTTTGGAAACAAGGGAGGAAGTAGGAGAGTGGGATGAATGGGTAGACTGGGATTGGCATATATACACTACCATGTGTAAAATAAATGGCTAGTGGGAAGTGCGGGAAGCTTAACTCTGTGATGATCTAGAGGAATGGGATAGGGAGATAAGACGGAGGCTCAAGAGGGAGGAGTTATATGTATACATATGGCTAATTCACTTCATTGTACATCAGAAACTAACACAATATTGTAAAGCAACCATACTGCACTAAAATAAATATTTTTTTAAATGAATGAAAATGAACAGTTACAGAGTGGGTGAACAAATTTGTAATACATATCATTGACGAAGAGCAAATATCTAGAATATAAAAGAAATTCTATAAAATGAAAGGACAAACAGTCTAGTAGAAAAATAGAAGGGACTATAGGGTATTCCTCCAAAGAGGCAACCTGCATACCTACACACACACACACACACACACACACACACACACACTTGTACACAACCTCAGTAGGAGTCAGGGAAACGCCATGTTAAAAATACAGTGAGATACTACCATACACCGCTGTCCTAGAAAAATTAAGAATATTGAGTGTTGGGGAGAAAGTGAAACTACTGGAATGCTGGAGAGATTGTGGATGGCTAAAATGATGCTTAGAAAGCTTTTAACATCATCATGTTCCGTTCAGTTCAGTCGCTCAGTCGTGTCCAACTCTGCAGCCCCATGAACTGCAGCACGCCAGACATCCCTGTCCATTACCAACTCCAGAAGCTTACCCAAACTCATGTCCATTGACTCGGTGATGGCATCCTACCATCTCATCCTCTGTTGTCCCCTTCTCTTCCTGTCTTCAATCTTTCCCAGCATCAGGGTCTTTTCAAATGAGTCAGCTCTTCACATCAGGGGGCCAAAGTATTGGAGTTTCAGCTTCAATATCAGTCCTTCCAATGAACACCCAGGACTGATCTCCTTTAAGATGGACTGGTTGGATCTCCTTGCAGTCCAAGGGACTCTCAAGAGTCTCCTCCAACACCACAGTTCAGAAGCATCAATTCTTTGGCCCTCAGCTTTCTTTATAGTCTAACTCCCACATCCATACATGACTGCTGGAAAAACCATAGCCTTGACTAGACGGACCTTTGTCGGCAAAATAACATCTCTGCTTTTTAATATGCTGTCTAGGTTGGTCATAACTTTCCTTCCAAGGAGTAAACGTCTTTTAGTTTCATGGAGGCAATCATCATCTGCAGTGATTTTGGAGCCAAAAAAAAGAAAAAAGTCAGCCACTGTTTCCACTGTTTCCATATCTATTTGCCATGAAGTGATGGGACTGGATCTTAAACAAATACATATGTGTGTACCTGCACCTGTGTGTGCTCAGTCACTAAGTTGTGGCCAACACTTCATGGCCCCATGGACTGTAGCCCCCCCAGACTCCTCTGCTCATGAGATTTCCCAGGCAAGAATACTGGAATGGGTTGCCATTTTTTTTTCCAGGGGATCTTGCAAACCCAGGGAAGGAACCCACATCTCCTGCACTGCCAGGTGAATTCTTTACCACTGAGCCACCAGGGAAGTCACTATGACCCAATAATCCCTCCCTTGGGAATATGTCAGTGACAGAATTACCCTTCCATGTATATCCAAGAAATATACATGAATATTTATTGCAGCATTATCATTAATAGACCAAAACCTGGAAATAAGATGAATTCTAATATTATTTACTCTAGTAGAAACTTCATATTGCATTGTAGTGATGAGATGCAGAAGCATATATTATTTATTTTTGCATATAAGGTTCACTAGTGAGGAAACTAATTTACACATTAGAAGCTATGAATGTTGTTTTCTTTGAGGAACAAAAACATATGGATTTGGGGAGCCCACATACAAGGAAGTTATATATTGCTGGTGGTGCATTATTTCCTGATCCGGGGATAGTTATAAAATATGTTTACATTGTGATAATTTATCAAGTCGTACACATGATTAAATGTCCTTCTATGATGCAAAGTATGCTTTAATAAAAACGATTTTAAAATCTTATAGTCTAAGTAAAAAGGAGTATAAAACCTGTTGAATGATGATCATACACATTCTGGGTAGATACTGCTCCCATTTTAACATGATAAAATAAGTGAAAGAAAATGACCCTGGATAATCTTAGCAAATGAAAAGAACAATTAATTATTAATAATAACTACTTAAGTATTTAAGGCAACCTAATTTGTTCATTTGGGTTAAACTAAATTCAAACTAAACTTCTTACCTAATTTATGAATTCACTCAGCCAATTCTTTATTGAACAACTACTAAATGCTAACTACTGACCTATAAATATAGAATGCCATAATAAATTAGACTGACACTTTGCATATTTTAGTGAATTTAACAGTATAAAGGAAATAGAAGAAAAATTTAACTCCTTTGAGTTCTTAATGAAGACTGTTATAAAACCATCACATTTGTCAACCAATATGTCATTGATGTATTTATTATCCTATTAAATAAAAAAGTCATAAACCATTATGTACCTGGATAAAAAAATTTAAAAATTGATTACTTCAGACATGCCAATTTCAACTTGAGCAGTACAGTTTTCAAGGCACAGTCAAGACAGCTCATGACCTAAGATATACGATAGGCATGGGCTTACTGTGTCAGCCACTGAATTGATGGCCAAGGACAAAGGATTGAACAAAACACTCCATGATCCTCACTGGGTTTGCAACCTGATAGTCTATATACACATTTGACAAAAATAATAAACATAAAAATAAATCTACAATAGTGATAAATGTTATGAAATAGAAGTTTGCTGTGAAAGCACATAATAAGAACATGTACTGATACTCAGCTTAGACTAATCATGGAAAAAGAAAACTTCCCTGAATTTCTCAGTGTTCTTGTAAAAAGTCCCAGCTTCCTACATTTCCACATGCCATGAGATGTGTGGACATTTGTCTAGTTAATTGCTCTGATCCAGAAGTGTAGTAAAATATCTCTCTTTATTTTTCCTGGAAAGGCCCTGTTACAGCCATGAACTAGGCCCTTAAGTTAAATGCATGAGGTGCCCAGGGAGACTGGTACTTTATCTTCTTTGGATTTATATATAAATGAGGAATAAGGTACAGACACTTGGAGATAACTCTAGGTCTTAAAGGCTGAGACACACAGAGTTATTAGACATTTGCTGAGATTCTACTCCCATCTCAAAGGGCTTAAGGAAGGAGGAGAGCTTTTCTGGGGGAAAGGAAACTTTATAAGCAGAGAGAAATAATTTACTCATGGCTTGCTATGGGATTTCCAGTTACTCATGCAGGAAAATTCCCATTATTGGCTCTCGTGACATCCCCTTGAGGTAAAGACTGGCGGGGGAGGGAGAACACATATATATTTGCTGCAAAGTAATAATAAATCTGTCTTTGGTCTGGTACAGCTTGTGTGTGCATTCTGGATAAAATTAATAAAGGTGAATATTAAAAGTTCAACTGGGTCCTTTATAGGGATGCAGATGGACCTACAGTCCATCACACAGAGTGAAGTAAGTTAGGAAGAGACAAGCCAAATTCACATATTAATGTATATATATGGAATCTAGACAAATGGTAGAGATAAACATATATGGGGACAGGAATAAAGATTCAGATATAGAGAACAGATGTGTATGTGTGAGAGTAGGGGAGTGGAATGAATTAAAAGAGTAGCATTGACATAAATACCCTACCATGCGTAAAAGAGCTAGCTAGTGGGAAGCTGCTGTGTGACAGGGGGAACCCAGCTTGGTGGTCTGTGCTGACCTAGCGGCATGGGATGGGAGGTTAAGGGGAAGGTTCAAGAGGAAATGGATACATATATATATATATGTATGTATCCATGTATGGATATATATATATATTAATATATATATATGCATGTATGTATATACATATATACATGTATGTATGTGTGTATATATACATATATATGTATACATATATAGACACACACACATACACACACACACAGAGTTGATTAAATTGGTTGTACAGCAGAAACTATTACTAACACAACATTTATAAAGCAGCTACACTCCAATAATAAAATTTTGCATAGTTGTAGGGAAAAAAAGCCCAATACTAATACTAAAATTAAAACTTTGTGAATGCTTTAAATGTGCCAGACACATACGTTAAGTTCTTTGCATGTATTAAGTCACTGAATAACCACAGTAACAATTCTACCTATCATTTCTATGGTAGAGGCATAGAGAAGGAAAATGTCTTGCTTAATTAATATGATTATCTCATAAATTGTCTTTTAAAAATTCTGACTTCAGAGTCCAATGATTAAGATTAATGATGTAAGTTGAAAAGACCTCCTTGAGAAAGTTTCATTGAAGAGGGTACTTGAAGGAATAAACTAGATTTAAATGGTAGAAATGTTGGTCCCAACAGATGGAACATTGTCCTCTATAAGATGATGAGTTTAAGATATTTAAAAAAGAAAGAAAATGGTGAAGACTGAGGAAGAAAACTATGAATTACTATAGACCTCCTGCCATTGCATTTTTTATTTTTCAGCCCACTCCTAAGAATCATGTACAAATTTTTCTTTCTTTCTTTTTTTTTTTTTTGCCATAACACTATATAGGTATTCCTGAATAATCTCACATTTTGCTAAATTGCACAATAAAATCGGAAGACTTATGACAAAAAAAGAGATAAGGTTCTAAACAGACCACTTAAAACTCACGCATCTCTACAACTGCAGACCTCTATAGATGCAGCAAGAATTCAAAGAAAAACAACAGCACAGGTAGCACCCTGCTGGCATTCACAACAAGCATCACATCCTTGTGCACCTGCTAAGTCGCTCAGTCATGTCCGCCTCTTCGTGACCCTAGGCACTGTAGCCCACAAGGCTACTCTGTATATGGGGATTCTCCAGGCAAGAATACTGGAGTGGGTTGCCATACCCTCCTCCAGGGGACCTTCCCAGCCCAGTCATCTTCCCTATCCAGGGATTGAATGTTCTTCTTTTGTCTCCTGCATTGGCAGGCAGGTTCTTTACTACTAGAGCCACTTGGGAACTGGGAACGTCTATCACATACTTAGTAGACTTAAAACCTCAGTTCTGTTACCGTCGTCAAATGTGGGGGCTTAAGAGGATTCACTTCCAAAAGGGACCAGTGTCATCAACATTTTAAACTATCAGATCCCAGATATGTACGGCTCTTTCATCTTTTTCTTTTTTCTTTTTCTTAACATGGAGTAAATATGTTCACATCATCCTTATCTGTGTAGTTTCCCCAAATAATTTAACAGAATCAAAGACAATCTTGAAGCAATAAAACAGATACGATTTCTATGAAACAAAGGCACTTCTGTAGGATTTTTAGCTGTTTCTTAAGGTTTTCATGTTACATACTTGACCTTTCCTTGTAAGAAGGTCTGTCAAGCTCAGTTTTAAAATATTAATGTCCCTGAAAAAAGTTCCTATACAACTTGACTTCTGATTTATACTAATTTACCAATCATGTGTGAGCTAATTTGCCTGAGAGTAATATACTTTGTGGCAGAACAGGATGGACTCAGAATAAGTCTTAAATGTTATTAGTCTTTTCTAAAATAATTTATGTATTAGGAAATTACAGCCTTTTAAATTTTTATGACTGACAATTTATTTTCCAGATAAAATTTATATCATTACTCAGTAATGGATCTTTCCTCACCCAGATGGGAACTGTTAAAAACAATTCAAGTCTTTGTCCTTATTCTTTACTGGGAGTTTACTTCTCTGTGTTTACAGAGGTAAATTCAATGAACTTCTCAGATTCTCTATTTGTTCATCTGTAAATTGAAGAGGTTAAAATAGATAGGTGTTTTCTACATTTTGATCAATTTCTGGCCCAAACTTAGGAGCAGACAAATGTACATTTACTTTTTGAACTCACTTTAGGAAAGAAGAGAAACATTCAAATTATATATGTTTAACATAGATATTCTAAATTATATATATATATATATATATATATATAAAACCAAATGTATATAATGGATTTCCCAGATAGCTCAGTTGGTAAAGAATCTACCTGCAATGCAGGAGACCCTGATTTGATTCCTGGGTTGGGAAGATCCTTTGGAGAAGGGAAAGGCTACCCACTCCAGTATTCTGGCCTGGAAAAATCCAAGGACTGTAAGTCGATCGGTCGCAAAGAGTCAGACACAGCTAAGTGACTTTCACTTTCACTTCAAATGTATATAGTGGCTCTATTTAAGTTAGCAGAGGGGTGGTAACATAGGCTTGTTAGGTAGTTAGAATAGGAAAAAGGAGTCCAAAATGGCAGTGGCTAAAACACAAACAAGAGAAAAGCCCACAAAAATAAAACAAAGGAAGGTCCGAGGACAGGAGTGAGGACCTCAGGTAAAACAGCCTTCCTAGCTTGCCCAATTTACATAGGACAAGCTCATGGGGAGGAGAAAAAGCATATAACAAGAGGAGCCAAAATTGAGCCAGGGGCTTCTCTTCTCTTTGTGTCTTTTGGGTTGGCCCGTCCTCTTGTCTCGAGGATGTATTTTCCTTTGCTTGCCAATAGAGCTGAGCTATAACACCTGTCCATCTGTCGCTTCAAATTTTTGCTGCAGAGAGACAGAACCGAGGAAATTACACACTCCCCTGACATATTTGGTGCCACTTCTCAGATTTAACCTGGCTGAAACAACCTCGGTGCGGAGGCCAAGCACAGCAAAAGCTCAACTTGGTGAAAGCTCTCGGGAAGGAAGCTGAACACGAAGAAAACACAGCGCAGTGGAAGTGACAAGAAGCCCACCATGCTGGAAACCAGGACAACAAGAACAAAGTCAGCAGAAAGCTCACACAGCTCAGTCTCATACTCCAGAGCTCCGGTTGGGGTAGGAAGTCCTCGCTCCTATGGCTGGAAGGACATATGGCCAACAAAGTCTTAATTCCTTTACAATCTCTCATTTCTTGTTTCCTCCAACCCCCTGCAAATAAATGAGCATGTCCAATGTGTCCTGAAGCCTGCACTATCTGAGGTGCCCTAGTAGCTGTTGCCCAAGTGAGTAGGGGTTCTTCTGTCTGTCCTTAATCTTCTTTGTGCCAAGGATCAGGCCAATGAGAATCGTGGGCACAGGTCAGGGTATTTAGCATATTTTCCAGCAGGTTATGAAGGGGATCCCTTGACATGTTTTTTCCCACTGCTTTTTCTGCCAGTCCTTCACCTCTTCTCTCCCAGCCAAAACCCTCAGTGCCTAGTTTCAGGGCCTAATGAAGTTCAGGTTCTTGATGTCTCATTGAAAAAAATTCAGCAAAAGACACAGCGATAGTTAAGAGGTGGATTTTTTCGGATTCAGAGAGAAACACACTGCACAGGGTGTAGGCCATCACAGAGGGCGAGTGCAGTGCATTGGCCATGGAATGTCCTGTGGTTAGTTTGAGCTGTGTGATTTCATATGTTAATGAGGGGGAGGAGCATCCCAACAATTAGGGAACCATACACTCCTCTGTCTTTTGACAGTACCTTGGAACTGTCCTGGTGCCTCTGGGTGTGTCTTCCATCTTGCAGATTGAGAATAAAAGTTTAACTCAATTTGACTTGTCATCTTGGACCCATTTTATTTTAATCAGTTTATGTTATGCTCTTGGGTTATGTCATTCTTTCAAAAGTTGTGCCCTGCCCCCTTTCCTCCTACTTCATTCTCTTTTCCTGAGCCCCATCTGGGCCCACAGTGTTGTCTCTACAATCTTCTGGAGGGACAAACAGAAAATAGCTGGCCCTTGGGAGAGAAATACTGTATAATATCCAATCACTCTATATATTCAGGCCTTCATCTTCCATGTTTCTTACAACATGTACAACAATAACAACTCTCAGTGAATGCACTAGGGCTGGTGACAGGCACACAATGCCTGCCAGAAGCCCATCTGTTGGCGGCATTCCTTCAAGGGCAATTTGGCTTCCGCGGATAATGTTTGCCACTTTGGGAGTTAGCCCTGCCAGGCGCTTTGGGCCCAAATCCTTACCACCCTTTTTCTAAAGTTACAAACATAACCACGAATCAAATCTCCACTCCACTTTTTATGGAACACCTGGTTTGTTGCCTCTTGTCAATTTGTTCTTAAGCCACTTACTGACTTACAAATAGGACCCTGCCCGCTTGTAGGCAACATCACTTCACCCCACTTATTATTATTAAAATACTCCTAAGTTCAGTCCTGGGTGTTCATTGGAAGGACTGATGCTGAAGCTGAAACTCCAATACTTTGGCCACCTCATGCGAAGAGTTGACTCATTGGAAAAGACCCTGATGCTGGGAGGGATTGGGGGCAGGAGGAGAAGGGGACGACAGAGGATGAGATGGCTGGATGGCATCACCGACTCGACGGACATGAGTTTGGGTAAACTCTGGGAGTTGGTGATGGACAGGGAGGCCTGGTGTGCTGTGAATCGTGGGGTCGCAAAGAGTTGGACACGACTGAGCAACTGAACTGAACTGAACACCCCTAGCAGAACAAGATAACCCACTCCTTTGTCATTACTTCTGTTATTACCTAAAGTGGATGTATGACAATGAGATGTTTACCATTGGAAACACATTACACTGCTCTTTTGGAGGACTAGGGGAAGAAATAAGTGACTTACATTACCTCAGAATAATAAGAGGATAAGGCTTATGGCTGTTTCCCCAGGTTCCAAGTCTCATGGCACAGGTTTGGGTTGCTTTACATCATGATATCTATTCCCATCCGTGGTAGACAAACCAGCAATGGGTTAAGATTGTAGCCCCTTAATCCTACCCAGCACTGGTCACATTGGAGACCTTAGGGATGCCCAATTCCAGTCTGGGGTTCCCAGGAGGTCGACCTGCCTTGACCTGCCTAGGGATCTGGTCCCTGGGAGGTTGTCACACCTCAACCTGCTCAAGGATCTGCCAGTCCCGGGGCCCTAGGAGGTCGATCTGCCTCGACCTGCCTAGGATGGTCCTAGGCAGAGGTTGTCATGCCTCAATGTTCTCGGGGATCTGCCAGTCCAGGGATTCCAGGAGGTCGACATGCCTCGACCTGCCCAGGGACCCAGTTCTCAGGAGGCTGACATGCCTTGACCTGCCCGGGTATTCAGTCTCCAGGAGATTGTCACACCTCAACCTGGAGATCTGCACCCTGACCCACAGACGCCTGGCTCTCAGGTTGCAACAGTACTGGGTAGGATAAGCTTCAGAAAGACTCACCCCTAAGGAAGTCCACCCATGGAAATAGAAAGGAGCCTATTAGCTGTGGAACTGTGCCCAATCTCAACAGTAACTCGGGAGCACAATGAGAACCCCATTGCCTTTCTGAAAAGGCTAAAAGAGACCCTCCAAAAGTTCACCAATCAGTTCTTAGATTCTTACGAGGGACAGGTAATTTTAAAGGACAAATTCCTGTCCCAAGGTGCATCAGACATCAGGATAAAGTTACCACAGCTGCAGCAGTAGGACCCTGATGTCTCTTTAGATGAGATTGTCCAGACAGCCACCAATACCCTGTATAACAGAGAACAGGAGAGGGAAGACAAGGCCCAGGAAAGGGAGAAAAGGAAAGAGACAAGGCATGCCCAGATACTGACCTCCCTCCAGGGAAGCCCTTTGGCAAACGCCAAGTCTTTAATGGACAAGGCACAAGGCAAATGCCTAACCTGTAGACAGGCGGGACATTGGGCCACAGAGTGTCCAAACTGTGGCAAGCCTCCTAAAATGGCTTGCTAGAAATGCCATCAGTTGGGACACTGGGCGGCATTCTGCCCTGGGGACCTAAGAGCCTCAAGGTCAAGTGTCAAGCCTTCCTTCAGGATGGTTCAACAGTACTGAAGTGGCCTGCTACATCCTGCCCATCTGTCACAGATAAACATCATGGGGCTGGAGCCAAGGGTGCTACTGGATGTGGCAGGTAGGTCCAAGAATTTCTAGGTTGACACAGGGGCTACCTAATCTGTCCTGACCTCCTGCTCCAGAGCCTTCTCCTCCAAAGCCTGTACTATTTTGGGTGCTACAGGAAACAATTACAAAATTATTCACCCAAGCACTTCTTTGATGCTGTGATGGACAAATATTTTCCCACCAGTTTCTGGTGATCCCTGAGTGTCCTACTCCCTTATTGGGAAGAAATATTTCCCTGTCTTCAAAATCTTGCAGCTTTTGCAGTCCTGATAGGAGATGCTTTAAAACTCTCTTTTTGGGGAAAACTATGTTTATCAGCCCCCAAGTGTAACAACTCCTGAATGGGAGAGGCCATTTATGGGTGTCTGATCAAAGGATCATCAGATATCAAGTAGTGCTGATGGAAAATCGGGGCCTAACTATATCCCTTTGTGAGGTTCTTAACTCTGCAACCCTCCTGCCTACGTCCAAGGGCTCTCTCCCCTTTCAATGTTGCCTAGAAACCTTGGACCCCTGGATAAAACCCCGAGAGGGATTGTCAGAAGATCCTCTGTCCTATCCTGAGGAAATCTGGTACACTGAGGGAAACAGCTTTGTCTTGGATGGAAAAAGAAGAACTGGATACACAGTTGTCTCCAATTTTGAGAACATAGAATCTAAACCCTTTGCTACCAGGTACCAATTAACTGAACTCATAGCCCTGATTTGAGGTTTAGAGCTGAAAAAGGAAAAGGAGTAGCCATTTACACTGACTCCAAGTATGCCTTTCTGGTGCTACATGCACAGGCTGCTGTTTGGGAAGAAAGAGGTAACTTGACCACCTGAGTGTTTCTGACCAAATATGATGATTAAATCCTTAAACTCTTGGAGGCAGTCCATCTGCCCACTGAGATTTCAGTCTCCCACTGTAAAGAACACCAAACTGGGAGCACGGAAGTGGCATGAGGGAAACAAGCAGCCAATCAGGAAGCTAAGAGCAACATTACAGAACAAGGACCTAATCGGGGTTGCCACCTTAGTTCCACAGACTAATTTGCCAGAAACTCCTTCGTATACTGAAGGTGAGACTCTTAAAGCTAAGAGTGAGGGCTTTCAAGAAGGCCATATGGAGTGGTTCCAAAGGAGGGACTCCTTTTTCTGCCTGGGAACCTGCAGTGGAAGTTGGTTAACTCCTTACATGCCACCACTCATTTAGGGAAGAAGGCCCTCCAAAGGTTACTAGAAAAGTCCTTCAGAGGAACAGGCCTCCAAACGACTATAAGGCAAGTGGTCTCCTCTTGTCCCACTTGCCAGTTAAACAACCCCCAAAGAGCTCAAAGACCCCAGCTGGCCCTACTGGTCCAATGATGTGAGACCTACCCAGGAGAGGACTGGCAGATGGACTTCACCCAGATGCCAGTTTCTCAAGGGTATAAATACCTATTAGTCATGATAGATATGTTCACAGGATGGATTGAAGGCTTTCCCACCCAGACTGAGAAGGCTGAAGATGTAGTAAAAAAACTGTTCCATGATATCATTCCAAGATTTGGTCTGCCTAGGTCATTATGACGTGACAATGGGACATCAATTACTTCTAAGGTCACCCAAGGGGTTTCTAAAGCACTGGGCATTGCTTATTATCTTCACTGTGCCTGGAGGCCTCAGTCTTCAGGAAAAGTAGTGAGAGCCAACCAATTCTTAAAAATCAGTGATAAAAAAGATAACCCAGGAGACCTCCCTGGAATGGAAGGAGGCTTTACCAATAGCTCTCCTCTGCACCCGTATTGCCCCTAAGGAATAAGTTGGTCTTAGTCCTTATGAGATGCTATATGGGAGAACTTTTATTTGTTTCAATGACCTCTCCCTAGATCCAGAGTCTCAGACCCTCTGGTCTTATACCATGGCCATTGGGCCATTCCAACAGGATATACGCTTGTGGGGTGTGAACCAGGGCCCAAAATATTCTAAAGAGCCACCATTATATGCTCTAGGGACTCAAGTCCTAATTAAAGTCTGGAAAGATGGATCTCCAAAGGCTCAACTCCAGCCCACATGGAAGGGCCCCTACCCTGTAATGCTTTCTACCCCCACAGCAGTAAAGGAACCAGGACATGACTCCTGGATTCACTAATCAGGAGTCAAGACATGGAAGAAAACAGAAGGGGACACTTAATACACCTGTGAGCCCATGGGAGAAATCAGATACCTATTCAGAACTACAAATGAGTGCTATTCTTATGAATACCCCAAAATTAAGTTTCTGGGGATAAAATTTCTCAAGACAACTCTAAAGAGTCAACACCTCTTGGCAGGGGTTGTGCTCCAAAATAGAAAGGAGATAGATTTTCTGATCCCTGAACAAGAAGGGAATTGAGCCTCTTGAATGAGACATGTTGTTTCTGGGTAAATACCTCCAGCTATGTTAAAAATAGTTTCACAGTCCTCAAGAAAATCATTTTAGGTCCTACAGGACCTCAAAGAATGAGCTGGAGATTTCTTGGGGTGGCTACAATCTCTCTTTTGGGAATCCTTCTCCTGGTGATGGGGAATTTGGAATTGGCTAATGCCCCTACTAATCCTGTTATCACTGTATTGATGCTGCTTAGTTTGTTTCATGTATTATCAATTGTCTAACCCATTTTGTCTCTGCCCAGGTCAACAGGCTACAACATGCAGTTCCAGTTTAACAAGGATATATAAAACTACAGCCAGCCACTGAAAATGTCACTCATCCTTAGATGGACACTGCTATAAGGACTCTAAGGCTTGAGACTAGTGAGAGTGGAGGCCCAATGCCCCTCACCATCCCAGCTCAGCAGGTAGTAGCCAGAGAGATCTCAATGCCCCTATTCCCAAAGAACTCTGCCTCCCATCTCTTGAGGGGGAAATGTTAGGCAGTTAGAATTGGAAAATGGAGTCCAAAATTGCGGTGGCTGAAAAACAAAGAAGGGAAAAGCCTGTGAAAATAAAACAAAGGAAGGTCAGAGGACCAGAGTGAGGACCTCAGGTAAAACAAGAAGCCCTCTTGGCTTGCCCAATTTACACAGCGCAGGCTCAGGAGGAGGAGAAAAAGCATATAAAAAGAGGAGCCAAAATTGAGCCAGGGGCTTCTCTTCATGTCTTTTGGGTGGGCTGACTCTCATGCCTCAAGGATGTATTTTCCTTTGCTTGTCAATAAAACTGAGCTATAACACTGGTCCGTCCATCATTTCAAATTTTCGCTGTGGCAAGACAGAACCAAGGAAATTACATTCTCCCCTGACAGGCTAAACCTGGTAAATCATCTCCAATTTTACTATAATGTCACCTTTTCCTTATATTTTTGTTTTTAATGTACACAGAGGAGCATTTCCTAGGAATTGTTTGTTGAATTATTGAACTCCTGGAAAGAAAGTGGGTATCATACCACCGTTGTTCTATTGTTTGGGAGTGTGTCTCACGCTTCTGTTGCATGGTTTTGATGCTAAGCAAGCCCATTTGGCTTAATGAGCAAGCAGGTTAAGGAAACCTGCTTTCTTGAATGATCATTAACTTACAGGGCTCTTCCATACTTTTTTCTTTATTGAAAATCCCCTACTGGGATTAAGTATTTAATCACATACTTTGGCCCTTGACTCTATCCTTATCAAATTTGCTTAGAACATTTAAAAGTCCTCTCATTTCAATTTATAATCCATGTTCCTCATCATGACCTTCTTACTTTGTAGACAGTTAAAATTATTTTAAGAAATTAGCACTTATTAGATGAACTTCAAGAAATTAAGAAAGTATAAAAAATACTGAACTTTGCTGTGTAAATAGCAATAATATGATATGATATAAAATCTTTTTAACTGGGAACTATTTCTTGGGTTACTGACAGTCAAGATTCTTCTGTCCCAAAAGCTGAGCATAGAAACTCCCTCTTGTCTGGATCAGTAAAAGTTGCATATTTTTATATAATTGTATATTTATATATAATTTTATATAAATAATACACTGATTAGACAGTCAATAAAAATATTTTTAATAAAAACAATTTCCTGAATTTCTGGGATATTTTCTGTTTTAAAGGCATCTCAGAGATCACATGTATGTTTCCTCCTAAATTAAAATTTAAAATATTCAGGATTATTCTGACCTTTTCTTGATTAAAATGCTGATATATTCCTTAATCTAGAGCTTGCCTCACAATGCTGTTATGTCTCAAAGTACCAGAAATGAATTATAAATCCTAGATGGAAAAACAAGAATGAAATGCTGCAAACACCTATCCTATTATAAGATGCATAACACATGCTATGAAAATGCATGCAGACTTTTTAATGTCCTTTTCAATTACACTGCACGTAATTTAATATATTCGTGAAATGTCATTCAATTATAAACAATGAAAAGCAAAGAAGTACTCATTTTCAATATTCCATGACATACTTTATGCTGATACAGATTTATGTATTTTGGTTTAACCAAAAATTTACAATATGTAAAATACTGTAGAATTTCTAACAACATAAGGGAAGAAAATTTGTCATTTGTCACATAATATGATGATGCTTGCTATATTATGCCAATGGTTATGGGAATTATTTAAATCTAATATTAGTATTCCATTGAGACTGACTTTTGTAATATTAAAATAATAATGAAAAAATTTTAATTTAGTTTAATGAAATTTTATAATGAAGCAATTCCTAGATACTTCTTAGAGGAAAAAAACACTCCAAAGTAATGAGCATATTATATTGCAAATGCAAATACTGGAAAAATAGTCATCTATCTAGGAAGACAGCAGAGGCACTGGTTTCTAAATTTTCATTCAATAATTGATTATTCTTACACCCCACACTATTGAGCTCAAGTTCTTTAGGAACTCCACTGAATTTAGAAGCCCCAGTGGTGAGATCTCCTAATACTCTGCAGAGCTCCCTCTCAGTCCTTGTACTTAATTGCCTTTCTTTCTAGAATCTTAAATCCTAGATGGTAAAGGAAATGTCTACATTAACTGATTATTGAAGATCCCCTGGAGAAGAAAATGGCTACCCATTCCAATATTCTTGCCTGGGAAATCCATGGACAGAGGAGCCTGGTGGGCTAGAGTTAGACACAACTGAGTATCTAGCACACTTCTCACTTTTTTTCACTTCAGTAACCTATAAGGGAAAATAATATGAATATATATCAATATATACAACTAAATCACTTTGCTGTAAACCTGAAACTAACACAACATTGTAAATCATCTTTACTTTGTTGACTGAAAAAAAAATTCACAATGTGAGAGTTGTGAGGTCAGTTTTATATGGGGCAAAATGGGGACTATTGCCTGGGAGACAGCATTTCAGAGAGCTCTGAGAAACTGCTCCAAAGAGGCAGCAGGAGAGGTCAGTGTATGTGGGACTTTGGGGAAAGGGGAGTGCATGCAAACAAGCACATATTTTTTGCAGGTCTCTGCTAGACTTGTGAAGGTTACTGCTAGTCAGGAGTCACCATGAAGGATTTTTAGTGCTTTTCTAGATGCAAGGAGATGCAAGAAGTGAGCTCATAAAATCGCCTGAAAATATCTAACTACCTGAAGGCCTGTTCTGCTAGTTGCTCCCAGAGCACATGTTTACTCATTCCTGATCTACACTCTGAACTCCTTCCAGGGGGTGTTGAAGGGCAGCAGCTGCAGCGACTCATAACTTGATCCTTGCAGAGGTACATGGCAAGTGTCAATTTGAAGGAGACAACTTCAACTTTAAAAAAACCAGCTTCAACTTAAAAAAAAAAATACCTAATTTAAAGTCAAAACCAAACAAACAAATAAGAAAAACAGAGAGGATTCACTCTTCAAATAGCATATATATAGATTCATATGGAGATAGTTTACTCCAGTGAAAAAGAGTAGCAGAATGTGTGCCCTGTGATCATATTTGCATATTTCAATACAATTTTTTCAATGTGATCCTCATCAAGTTACATAACTTTTCATGATGGAATTTCCTCATTTGTAAATTAGTCCTGATAATAGTACTGACCTCATTTTGGTTTTGCAAAGATTAAATCAGATGCTAATCATGTAAATACTTGTACTTCCTGACAAAAATTAAGTGCATAGTAAATGTTTCAGTAGTCCATTATTCATATTATTTATGACCCTTGGTTTTGTTCTGTGCTTTCTATTTGTGTCTTATGACTATAAGAGTTCACAGTTTACACATTGTGTCAATGACTCACCAATTAAGATCTCACTCTTGATCTCTACATCACTTACCCAAATTCCTATTTGACATTCCCTTTAATACAGATCTGCCTGCAATGTGGGAGACCCAGTTTAGATCCCTGGGTCGGGAAGATCCCCTGGAGAAGGAAATGGCAACCCACTCCAGTATTCTTGCCTGGAGAATCCCATGGACAGAGGAGCCTGGTAGGCTACAGTCCACGGGATCGCCAAGAGTCAGACACGACTGAGCAACTTCACTTTCACTTTAATATAGATTGGGCTTTCCTGGTGGCTCCGTCGTTAAAGAATCTGCCTGCAAATCAGAAGATCTATGTTTGATCCTTTGGTCAAGAAGATCCCCCAGAGAACAGAATGGCTACTCACTCCAGTATTT
The DNA here is from genome assembly GCF_023699985.2 of Odocoileus virginianus. Lineage (NCBI taxonomy): Eukaryota > Metazoa > Chordata > Mammalia > Artiodactyla > Cervidae > Odocoileus > Odocoileus virginianus. The sequence goes on from NC_069684.1 coordinate 62,244,692, forward strand.
TTGCCTGGAAAATCCCAAGGACTAAGGAGCCTGGTGAGCTACAGTCCACGGGGTCACAAAGAGTCAGACACAACTGAGTGACTAACACTTTCACTTCATTTAATATAGATTACTCAAGGTTGAAGATTTCTCCCCTCTGTTTTCCAATTAAACCCACACCTAACTTTAGCTTTTTCAGCCTGAAAGGACTCAATTATCTTAGAAATTCAAATAAATGCAAAGGTTTTCCTTACCCTCATCTACCATATTCAATTAATTTCAAAACCTTGGAGGTTCTTCAAAACATAACTCATATCGATTTTTATAGAGACTACATCTAATTTTGAAGTATCTATAAAGCTTTAAGCATTTCATCAAGTATTGCATCAAATTTTGTATAAGTTAACTCTAAAAAGCATAAATTATTCAAGTCATTCTCTGCTCCCAAGACAAAACAACTAAATCAAATGATAAAATTCACAAGAATATATTTAGTGATTTTAGTATTTCCAACTAGGATTTATCCATAACAAAAGTTTCCTGATAAAAATCCATCAATGACATACCAAATTACTAAGAAAAATCAAATGAAAATTTGAATAGGAGGTTTGAAGATATTTTAAATATTTTTTTCTCTCATTTCCAATTTTAACCATTTTCTGAAAAATGAATAAAAGTTTACTTTTGATTTAATCTGTCACAATAAAACATATTTAAGCCAACTTTTAAAAATTAACGATCTACATTATATCCTCTATAAGCTAATATTAAAATGTGTGAGATTATTGATATGATAAGAATAACTAGAACATAATATAGTTAACTATGGAAAGGACAGTGCAAGGTTATCTATGGTAGTGGTGGTGATTTAGTTGCTAAGTTGTGTCCAACTCTTGCATCCCCATGAACTGCAGCCCATCAGGCTCCTCTGTCCATGGGATTTCCCAGGCAAGCATACTGGAGCCAGTACCCTTCCCTTCTCCAAGGGATCTTCTGACCCAGAAATTGAACCTGGGTCTCCTGCATCTCAAGTAGATTCTTTACTAACAGAGCCACCAGGGAAACCCAGGGCTATCTATGTTCATGAGAAACAGACACAACTGATAAGCTGCTAAAATTGATAGCTTCTCCTTCAGTATAAACAATATGATTTCAAGGAATTATTTACCCATCTCTTCTCAATTCCTACTGAAATAACCACACACACACATACAAATAAGATTGAACATGTACCTGAACTAAAAATTAGAACTACACACACAAAGAAAATTATGATTTCAACAATAACATCAAAACCAAAATGACTAATGATCCCAAATCTAGGTGATAAACAGAACCATTTGGAGGGTTTCATAAAAATACAGTAGAACTAGAGTACATTTTAAGTTTCATTTTATTTTTGTACTTCTTATCTACTATAATATGGGCTTTCCAGGCAGAAAACCCACCTGACAATGCAGAAGATGTAAGAGACACGGATTTGATCCCTGGGTCAGAAAGATCCCCTGGAGGAGGACATGGCAACCCATTCCAGTATTCTTGCCTGGAGAGAGAATATCATGGACAGAGGAGCTTGACAGGCTATAGTCCATAGGGTCACAGAGTCAGCCACTACTGAAGCAACTTAATGTGCATGCATATACTCCAATGATCAGATAACTTAGAAAGTGGTTAGTGTAAGAGGAATCTGATTGAGGGAAAAGCCAATCTTATAGCAATTAGCAGTCTAAAAAATAAGTGTCTGGCTAATAAAGTGAAAGTAAACCCAGAAGAAATCCTCTAGTCTTCATAATATTGACTGATTTGAGACATTAGAATGAAATGGGTCCATGGGGCAACAGTTGTTGGGAAGGCGAAACTTATTCTATGGTTTCTTTAATCAATCTAACCTAGTACTAACATCAGCATAGCAGATATCTCTTATGGTGCAAGCTTTTACCTCCTCCTTAAATTTGGCAAGGTTAGAAAATATTGCTTGTTCCAGCTGATTCATAAAGAGATAGTTGCATTTGATATTGGCAGCACATGGGTAGGAGAACACTACTAAAATTACCACAACAAATACAGAAATTAAATGCTGACAAAGGGAAGAATGTTTCTTCCTTCCCTATTCCTTCTCTGCATAGGCACTCCAACCTGTTCTCTTCAAAATTCTAAGTTTATATAAAGTGATTAGGTAGTTTAAAAAGACACCCACCAATTTATGAAATTAAATTAAGATCCTCCAGATTAGCAGTTCCTGAAAGAAAGGAAAGTTAGCACCTAGAAATTTTTTCCCTTCTAAGAGGTGTGTATGAGCTTCATGAAGAGCACAAAATCCAGGAAGCTAATAGCAGTAGGTTAGTTTGAAATTGAACCCATAATTGTCACATCTGAAATGTGTAAGAGGCATTAAACAACAGGTTGAATAATACAGAAAGCTACATCAGAGAATATTACAGGAGGCATGAGTTCTTAGAGAACTCTGCGTGAATATAAATGTTTTACAAGAAAAAAAATGGAGAGAACTGTAAGAGGACTCTTCACCACCACCAATTCACCAAATACAAAGAAAAATTCCCAAGTAAGAAATATAAAAGACATCCATAATGAAACAAAACATCTCTAGTCCTTCTACCTTGGAGTGGGGTGCACAGGAAATGATGGACACAGGAGAGTCACTAGCAGAAGGACATCTTTCCCAGTGAAATTTCAAAAAATTGTGAAGGCAGAACTGGAAGCTTCAGTATATGTTAGAAATAACTCCATACTCATTTAACAAAACACATAGAGCAGATTTCCCTGTAATATACAGAAGGTCCTGGTTGGAACTCTGCTCAATATTATGTAAAAATTTAAAGGGAAAAGAATTTGAAACAGATTTTATTCATATATATATATAAATATATATACACACACACACATAAAACAATCTTAAAATTTATAACCAAGTGTTATGGGAAAATGATAATGACTTATTATGGTGATCATTTCACTATATATATATATATATATATATATATAGACTCATGATGTTCTACACCTAAAACTAAAATAATGCTATATGTCAGTTTTATCTCAATTTAAAAAATCAAAAGTTAAAGAAAATTGAGCAAGTTATCTGGACAAACTAACATTCTGAACAAACTAATATTGTGATCTTTTCCTTAAAATATTACATTATCATTACTTTTATAGCAGATAATTATTTACTGCTCACCCCACACCTGGTAGGGGCTTCCCTGCTGGCTCAGCAGATAAAGAATCCACCTGTAATTCAGGAGACACAGGAGAAGTGGGTTCGATTTCTGTGTCAGGAAGATTCACCGGAGAAGGAAATGGCAACCCACTCCAGTATTCTTGCCAAGAAAATCCCATGGACATAGAAGCCTGGAGGGCCACTGTCCAAAGGGTCACAAAGAGTTGGACACAACTGAGCATGCATGTATATACACACCTAGAAATGTATTAACTTCTTGGTCTATAACAGTGAACAAGATACAATCCTTACTTTGGTGTCAGAGGGACTGTGAATCTTGTGAAGGGTACAAACAAACAGGTAAGTAAGTTGCTGTGCCAATTAACAGCTGTGTAACCTTGAGCAAGTTGCTTAACATCTTTATGTTATTTCCTCATTTACAGAATGAGCTAATTTAACTTCTATCTTGTGATTGGTTGGCTATCATCAACTTGGCATCATTACCACATCTTTCTAAGGTCTCTTCTGCGTTTCCAAAACTCCTTTCCCCATATGTTTCCTTGCTAGAGTTTGCCAACGATAGATGCTTGTGTGAGCTTTGGAAGACAGAAGAGCCAGAAAAGCCATTATTCTCTGGAGGCTGTCACAACCAGACAAATGAGCAGATGGGAGATTTCACTGCATCATTTCAAAGATCATTGGGGAACTACCTGCTTGGCTGTTGCATCCTAAGACAATGAGTGAGAATTTCACAGACTCAGCACTACAGCCCTTTCCAAGATAGTTCTTGGGAGTTTCCACCTAAGATCTCTGGTAGCTTTACTGAAATTTGTTTCTGGACTTCTTATCTTTCAGAATCGGCTTTCTAGAATTTTTTTTTTTCTTTCTCCTTTGAGTCCTTCTAACTTCTCTGTAAGCTTTTAATTCCTATATTAACTCTTTTATATTTGGAAAAGCTAATGTGGCTACTGTTGGCTGTTATAATTTTGGTAAACAGAATGAGGCTGATTTCTCACTTATGGCATGCACGTGTCTCTTATCAAATATCTGAGGGATTTAAAACTTTCTACTTAAGTCCAGTCACATGATTGTAAGCCATCATGTCAAGAGCTGCATACCAGAGATCAGAGACTACAAAGACATATTCTAGTAAAGGGACCAGATCTTCAACAGTAATATGATTAGAAACAGCATGGGATAGTTTATGATAACCCATTTATGTTCTCCAAGGTCTTTTAGATTCTGCACTGTCCAAACAGGCTAGCTTAACAGGGGTATGACTGAAGTCTCCAGCTATCCATCTTTCAAGACTTTTATTGTGGCACTAAGCTTGTCAATTCCTTCAGAAATGTGATGTTGGTTTAAGATTTTGGTTTAAATCTTAAAGAAGAGAAGAGAGAGAAAAGTCTAGAGAGTTCATTTGACTTTATAATCAATAGGCCCATTCTGAAACAGACTTAAGTCAAAATTGGATCATCATGCTTAAAACAGGTAATTTTATATGATAAGAAAATAAAACCTTTTAAAAATATGAATCACAATGTATTTTATAGCTCTTGAAAATAGCATCAGCTCACAGCCAATGTACAGTAATCCCTTAACATTCTGGTATATGGTTAAGATAGACACCTGTGGAAATGTAGAGAAAGATTATATATATATATATATATATATATATATATATATATACACACACACATATATATATATTAACATTTTGAAATAATTTAATTAAAATATCAAAAGCATGTATAGTGATAGCCTTTCACTATAACTAACATATACTTGATATATTTTAAACTTGGCAAACAAAAAAATGAAATATTCACATAAAAATTTATATATATTTATGAAATAGATGAAAATTTAAAAGATTCATTTTTATAAGTTAAGGAAATCTAATGTAATCTGCCTATCCAGAAGCCCAATAAATATTATAATTACCTTGGAAACTAATATATCTAACCAAAATTTCAATTGTAAAATTTTGAAAATTAAGCATAAATCTATTATTTAGCTGGTTTTCTGAATGGGATGATAAATCCAGATAGGCTGATCAAGGAAAACTTTACAAAAAGTGAGAAGACACAAATTATCAATATCAGGAAGAGGTGAAGATCACATAATTGTGGTCTAAGTGGGGTTTATCTTTGAAATTCAAAGTTGAGCTAATGTTTGAAAAGTAGTCTCTAATAAGTTAAGAGACTAAAGGAAAAAGAAATATAATTTCTTCAATTTTTATTAAGCCACCATTGGAGAAAAATTACCAGTCAATCAGAAAAAAGGGAAGAATTTCTTCAGTTTGGTAGAAGAGCATCTATAAAACTAAGTTAATATAACACTTCATGATGAAATGCTTTCTCACTCAAGACAAAAACAAGCATACCTACTTTCTTTTTCCAAACATTGCAGAAAGAAAAATTAATAGAAATAGGAACCCCATAACGACTGGGAAGGAAGAAGTAAACATTCCTTTATTCATAGATAATTTTTTAATAGTAAATCTAAAGGAGTCTACAAAAAGACTACTAGAAGTAAATCCTTTTAGCAAAGTCATCAGGCCAATATAAAATATCAATTGTGTTTGTAAACTACAAAACATTGCTCAAATGATTATGAGTATCTTATATTAGTAAGTGCAGATTTTATTCTAAAAATCTCTTTTAAATTCTCTTTTTTATTGAGTCTATCTGCTATTGGTATAAACAAATTTGTGCTGAAAAATATGAAATATTTTTTGTATTCACATATTATTAGTATTTAGTTTACCATTGTTAAAATTTCAAGTGCCCGCAAATGATCTATAGATTCAACAGACTCTTGATATTCCTGAAAGTCTTTTTGCAAAAATAAGCAAGGTAAATGTGTAGATACAGGTGCACTCAGAGGATATCTGGCATCATTGAGTGCATAAAGGTATCTAGAGTGCCAGACTGGCTATATGAAGCTCAGAATCCACAGTGGACTAATGTGAATGAGTTTGGAATGACATTAATCCATCCTGGAAGGAGTATACAGTCTTAAAGAAGTGGGAATGGTGTAATGAATATATTATATTAAAACTCCAGAATCCTGCAATGGTGCTATAGATACAACATATGAAGGAAAGCTGAGAACATGCATTTTAAAAATTATTACTGAGAAGGAGCATCCTTAAGAGTTCTGCAGTGATTGTTCTCTATAGTTCAGATTATGCTCTAATGCTGTAAAGGATTTAGGTTTCTTGATATCACAGAAATAATGGAATCTTATCATTGTATTGACTTCTTTATTTTTGACTTGGCTGAGTTTTTGTTGCTACATTCTACTTGCAGTGTGTGGGCTTCTCGTTGCAGTGGCTCCTCCTGCTGTGAAGCACAGGTTCTAGGTAAGCGGGCCTCAGGGAGTTGTCCCTCCTGGGCTAGGTAGCTGCACCTCCTGGGCTCGGAAGCACAGGCTCAGGAGTTGTTTCATGGGCTTAGTTGCTGTATTGCACATGGGATCTTCCTGTATCAGGGATCAAACCCACATCTCCTGCATTGGCAGGTGGATTCTTTACCACTGAGCCTCCAGGGAAGCCCCAAGAATCTTATAGCTGTAGAGAGTAGGTTTTGATGCCTAAGAGCCAAAGACAAAGTATAAGATAATTACTATATCCAATTACAGAATGAAAGGGTATATTGAGAGTGTTTTCAGGTCTGCAGAAATTTGTGTTAATGTTTGAATTCTTATTGGATCTGTAATATTAGGGTAGTTTGCCATCACATGGTGCAAAATTTTTATGCACAGTGGGGAAAGAAAGCTAAATTGTATCATTAAACAGGCATTCAAAATCACTTATTCAGTCTCCTTACTTATTGAAAGTTGCTCAAAGGTACCTCAAATTGAAGGGAGACAATAAATGTTTGGGGAAGGATGCTGGGATCATGTAATAGTTACACACCATTACCCATTCTCAAAGCTTTCCCTGGTGGAACCTGATGCCCTTAACTGAGGCTCTATGCATTGGGAAACATGAATTCCTCTTCCCTTTCAAGAGTTGTAAGTTGCTGACTTTTTGAAATGACACATATATTTGAAGACCAAAATCCTCACATTCTACCAGTTAGATTGGGGCTTAAAAAAACATCTGGTGATACTACAGTCTTGGGACAAATCCATCTCACTGAAAATTTAGAAAAACTGTGGTTATTTCTCTATGTTTAGAGTCCATGATAGAATTAGACACTCTTAGTAACTGATCAGATACTTGTATTACTACATTTACCCAATAAACTCAGATATAGTTAAGGAGAGCTTGCAATGCAGGAGACCTGGGTTTGATCCCTGGGTTGGGAAGATCCCCTGGGGAAGGGAAAGGCTACTCACTCCAGTATTGTGGCCTAGAAAATTCCATGGACTGTATAGTCCATGGGGTCACAATGAATAGGACATGACTGAGAAACTTTCACTTTCACTTCCTGAATAACATCCCCCAAGAAACAAATTAATCAATCAACTAAAAACAATACTGTAGCCTTGGGTGAAATTCAGTGATTAGATTCATCAGAAAATAATTGAAAGATGCAATAACAATGATTAGAATAAGACTGTTATAGAAGTGAATCAAAGATGGCCTCTGTGTATTGGCCTTTAAATTATTTATTTCTCCACATAGACTGAAATTTGTTATCTTAAAGTCTTGCCAGGGCCAAACTCAAATTTTGACACATCCAATTATTTTCTCTTCATTCTTAAAATGTATTTTATCTCATTTTTTAAGTAATTCAGTTTTAATTGAAGGATAATTGCCTTACAATATTGTGTAGACTTCTGTCATACAACAATGTGAAACAACCACAAGTACACATAGGTCCCCTCCCATCTGAACCTCCGCTCCACCCCATCTTACCTCTCTAGGTAGCTTACAAAGCAAATTTTAGAGCCTGCTTGCTTTGTGTATCCTAGAAAACTGTTCCTCACATCTGCTAACCATAGATTAGATAAACCCTGTGGCTATGAAAACCAGTCACTGCCCTTTGGAGCTCTCTGAGTCAGACACTAGTCACTGTACCTCTACGAGTCATCACCTCGATAAGGTAAGTCCCATCTCTGAACCCTCTCTTTATTCCTTCCCTTCTGCATAGTAAGCCCTAAACTGTAATGCCTGTATTATCTTATACTATGAGAGATTTTCCTTGCACATATATATGCTACATATTGTCCTTACACATTCATGGATTATCTTTCCATTCTCCAGGACACATACAAATTAAGAAGGTATTTAGATTGCTTTATCCCAAGCAGTACCCAAATAAACTGGGCATAATACTGTTACATTAAGATCATCTCTTTTTCCTTCATCATCCCTAAATTCCTACTATAAAACCAAATTTATGGTTTCTATTTTGCTAGCAAAAAACTCAAGTGTTCCTTGAGTTTACTTCTGTTCAGTCACTCACTTGTGTCTGACTCTTTGTGACCCCACAGACTACAAAAGACTAAGCCTCCTGTTCCATCACCAACTCCTGTAGTTTACCCAAACTCATGTCCATTGAGTCAGCAATGCCCTCCAACCATCCCACCCTCTGTTGTTCCCTTCTCCTCTCCCCTTCAATCATTCCCATCATCAGGGTCTTTACAAATGAGTCAGTTCTTCCTATCAGGTGACCAAAGTATCAGAGTTTCATCTTCAGCATCAGTCCTTCCAATGAATATTCAGGACGGATTTCCTTTAGGATTGACTGGTTGGATCTCCTTGCAGTCCAAGGGACTCTCAAGAGTCTTCTCCAACACACAATTCAAAAGCATCAATTCTTCAGTGCTCAGCTTTCTTTATAGTCCAACTCTCATATCCATACATAATTAATAGAAAGCCATAGTTTTGAATAGATGGACCTTTGTTGGCAAAGTAATGTCTCTGCTTTTTAATATGCTGTGTAGGTTGGTCATAACTTTTCTTCCAAGGAGCAAGCATCTTTTATTTTCATGGCTGCAGTCACTATCTGCAGTGATTTTGGAGCCCCCCAAAAAATAAAATCTGTCACTATTTCCCCATCTATTTGCCATGAAGTGATGGGACCAGATTCCATGATCTTAGTTTTCTGAATGTTGAGTTTTAAGCCAACTTTTCCACTCTCCTCTTTCAATTTCATCAAGAGGCTCTTTAGCTCTTCTTTGCTTTCTGCCATAAGGGTGGTGTCATCTGTATAACTGAGGTTATTGATATTTCTCCTGGGGATGTTGATTCCAACTTGTGCTTCATCCAGCCCAGTGTTTCTTATTTAATCTGCATATATGTAAAAAGGAAGGGTGACAATATACAGCCTTGACCTTCTTCTTTCCCCATTTGGAACCAGTCTGTTGTTCCATGTCCAGTTCTAACTGTTGCTTCCTGACATGCATACAGGTTTCTCAAGAGGCAGGTCAGGTGGTCTGGTATTCCCATCTTTCAGAATGTTCCAGTTTGTTGTGATCCACACAGTCAAAGGCTTTGGCATAGTTGATAATGCAGAAGTAGATGTTTTTCTGGAACTCTCTTGCTTTTTGATGATCCAACAGTTGTTAGCAATTTGATCTCTGGTTCCTCTGCCTTCGCTAAATCCAGCTTGAACATCTGGAAGTTCATGGTTTACATACTGCTGAAGCCTGGCTTGGAGAATTTTGAGCATCACTTTACTAGCATGTGAGATGAGTGCAATTGTGCACTAGTTTGAGCATTCTTCGGCATTGCCTTTCTTAGGGATTGTAATGAAAACTGACCTTTTCCAGTCCTGTGGCCACTGCTGAGTTTTCCAAATTTGCTGGCATATTGAGTGTAGCACTTTCACAGCATCATCTTTTAGGACTTGAAATAGTTCAACTGGAATTCCATCATCTCCACTAACTTTGTTCCTAGTGATGTTTCCTAAGACCCACTTGACTTTGCATTCCTGGATGTCTGGCTCTAGGTGAGTGATCACACCATTGTGATTATCTGGGTCATGAAGTTCTTTTTTGTATAATTCTCCTGTGTATTCTTGCCACCTCTTCCTAATATCTTCTGCTTCTGTTACTTCCATACCATTTCTATCCTTTATTGTGCCCATCTTTGCATGTAATTTTTCCTTGGTATCTCTAATGTTCTTGACAAGATCTCTAGTCTTTCCCATTCTATTGTTTTAATCTATTTCTTTGCATTGATCACTGAGGAAGGCTTTCTTATCTCTCCTTGCTATGCTTTGGAACTGTGTATTCAAATGAGTATATCTTTCCTTTTCTCCTTTGCCTTTTGCTTCTCTTCTTTTCTCAGCTATTTGTAAGGCCTTGTCAGACAATAATTTTGCCTTTTTTTTGTTTCTTTTTCTTGGAGATGGTCTTGATCCTTGCCTCGTGTACAATGTCATGAACCTCTATCCATATTTTCAGGCACTGTCTCTATTGAATCTAATCCCTTGAATCTATTTCTCACTTCCACTGTATAGCTGTAAGGGATTTGATTTAGGTCATACCTGAACAGTCTGGAGTTTTTCCTTACTTTCTTCAATTTAAGTCTGACTTTGGCAATAAGAAGTTCAGGATTTGAGCCATAGTCAGCTCCCAGTCTTGCTTTTCCTGACTCTATAGAGCTTCTGCATCTTTGGCTGCAAAGAATATCATCAATCTTATTTTGGTATTGACCATCTGGTGATGTCCATGCATAGAGTCTTATGTTGTTGGAAGAGAATGTTTCCTATGACTAGTGCATTATTTTGGCAAAACTCTGTTAGCATTTGACCTGCCATGTTTTGTATTCTAAGGTCAAATTTGCCTGTGACTCCAGGTATCTCTTGACTTCCTACTTTTGCATTCCAGCCCCCTATAATGAAAATGACATTTTTTTTTTTTTTTTTTTGGTCATTAGTTCTAGAAGGTCTTGTAGGTCTTCATTGAACCATTCAATTTCAACTTCTTCAGCATTGCTCATTGGGACACAGACATGGACTACTGTAATACTGAATGGTTTGCCTTTGAAAGGAACAGAGATCATTCTGTCATTTTTGAGATTGCATCCAAGTACTGTATTTCAGACTCTTTTGTTGACTATGATGTCTACTCCATTTCTTTTAAGGTATGCTTACCCACAATAGTAGGTATACTGGTCATCTGAATTAAATTCACCCATTACAGGCCACTTTATTTCACTGATACTTAAGATGTCTATGTTCAGTCTTGCCATCTCCTGTTTGACCACTTCCAATTTGCCTTGATTCATAAACCTAACTTTCCAGGTTCCTATGCAATACTGTTCTTTACAGTATTGGACTTTACTTCCATCACGTCACATGATGGAAGAGTACTTTCATTTACGTCACATCCACAGCTGAGTGTTGTTTTGCTTTGGATCCATCTCTTCATTCTTCCTGGAGTTAGTTCTCCAGTAGCATATTGGGCACCTACCGACCTGGGAAGTTCATCTTTCATGGTCCTATCTTTTTGCTCCTTTCATACTGCTCATTTGGTTCTCAAAGCAAGAATACTGAAGTGGTTTGACATTGCCTTCTCCAGTGGACCATGTTTTGTCAAAACTCTCCACCATGACCCATCTTTCTTGGGTGGCCCTACATGGCATGGCTCATAGTTTCATTGAATTAGACAAGGCTGTAGTCCATGTGATCAGACTTTTTAGTTTTTCAGATTGTGGTCTTCAGTCTGTCTGCCCTCTGATGGAGAAGGATAAGAGGCTTAAGGAAGCTTCCTGATGGGAGAGACTGACTGAGAAAGGATGATGATTATATCCACATTAACCAACTGATAATGCCAATCACAATTGTCATTCTGTATGTAATAGCTTTACTGGAGCAAATACTTAGTCTCTGTAACTGATATCAGAAATTTATCAAGCATACAATTTTAATAAAATTTTATCACAAAGTAAATTAGTAGCAATTTGCCTTCATGTGAAGGGATGGTCACTTTCATTGCCTTTCATCTTGGTCTATCAATTGCCTTGCCTTTGCTATAGTCAACAGTGACATTGATTATCTTGATATCAGAACATCAACATGAGCCTATAGAACAAGACATGAAAAGCAGCCAGATATCTTCTTAATTTATATGCATTGTGTAGAAGGAGAAATAAAACCCATGCACGTATAAAAGTCCCATACAGCAGGGAGCTTTCTAAGTTTCCATGGCCTGAAGGCATAAAGTGATATTCCCTTTAAGAAAAATTGAAAAAAATTGCTATGCTTTATGCTACCACAAATCAGAGGGAAAAAATGATGAAATGCTTTATATACATATATAATGATATATAGTTATTTATATAAATAAATACATAGTTATTTATTTTATTTTTGTCTGGGTTGCATCTTCATTGCTTTGCACTGGCTTTCTCTAGTTGTGGAAGGCAAGGGCTACTCTTCATTGCAATGCATAGAGCTCTCCTTGTAGTGGCCACCACTTGTTGCAGAACATAGACACTAGGGATCTAGGTTTCAGTAGTTGCAGCTTGCAGACCCTAGAGCATGGACTCAGTAGTTATGGCACACAGACTTAGTTGCTCCATGGCATGTGGGATCTTCCTGGATCAAGGATCGAATCCACGCCCACTTCCTTGATAGATGGATTCTCATCTACTGCACCACCAGGGAAGTCCAAAGTGCTTTTAATTTAGGAGGCAAGGCAGAATATATTTGAGTATGCTTCTCTAACTTATATTCTAGGTAAACACAAGAGACTTTTTAGTGACAAAGCCAGACTACCATACTTTTCACTTAACCAACCAATGATATTGAAAACGTCTACGGTTCTATGTTAAGCCTTGGATAATATGAAACTCATAGCTTAGACCCTTAAAGATTTTATGTAATACAACTGTTTTCCATTTGAAAAACAGCTTCTAGTTTGCAGCTGTGTTTCAATAGAAACGATATATATGTCCAAGGGACACCAATCATAAAACAAAATTTCCCCTGATGAGATAAATTTTATCCAGTCTACAGGATCATGAAATTGGTCACGCACAACAGTAATCTCTTGCAAAATTGAAGTTGTGTATGCACCACCAGATCTAGGAGGGAAAATCTTCACAACTCCTGGCCCAGATTTCCATGGTATCTACCCCTGCTGTTTTGTTAACATTCCCTCCAACCCACATACCTACGGAAATTCACTATGACCAGGTAATTGAGAAGAAAAGAAAGAAAAGATAAACCTAGTTTATAGATGAATCTTCACTGTGTGCTTGTGCTAGTGGGAATTGCCTAACTGGTACAATATATACACACTGAGAGGTAAGGAGTGTTCCTAAAAGATAATGGAGAAAGAAACGCCTTTCAGGGACAGAATTTCCAGCAAAACTTAGTTGCTCACAACATTTGGGGCTGATAAATGACTTTAAGTAGGTGCTAGAACTTTAAGTAGGAATCTACATTAGTTCATTAGCCATGGCTGAGAGTTTTTCAGATGAATAGGAACTTGGAAGATGGGGAGCAGGCTGTCTTTGTGAGAAGTACATGATTGACCCCTTCAGGATGAGTATTCAATGTGAAGATATGCTAATCTGTGCTGCTAGTTGCCAAGTCTGCATCACTACCTGTCACATCTATGGGCTTCACTGATTGCAAAGGAGAAGCCAGAAACTACATCTCGAAAGACCCTTTTCCCTTTGAAGAGTCTGTATTAGTAATGCATGTCAGGCTTGTGGCATGAAAGTGAGGAGAGAGCATTATTAAGATTTCACAGTGATCAGGCATATGAACGACCACAAGCTAGATAACAGATTCTCTGATAACAGTTTCCAGAGACTTGAGAATTGCAGTTTTCCAATGAAATTTTGCAAGCTAACCTCTTCAGCTCATTATGCTGATGTCATCAGTTACTCTTCTAAACTACCAAGTTCCAAGACGTTCTTATATTCATGCTTAGCTGCTCAGTCATGTCCAGCTCTTTGCGATCTCATGGACTGTAGCCCACCAGGCTTCTATGTCCATGGAATTTTTCTTCAGGCAAAAATACTGGAGTGGGTTGTCATTTCCTCTTCTGGGGAATCTTCCTGACCCAGAGATCAAACCCACATCTCCTGCATTGGCAAGCAGATTCTTTTACTACCAAACCACCTGGGAAGCCTGAATATTACGTGGTCTCAAAAGAGTTACCATACATACCAAAAAATTTTTTTTCACAAGATGACAAACATGTTCCAAAATTAGAAAGTGAGAAATCCCCAATTTGTTAGCATTCAACTGGCTTAACAGAATCATAGATCTGCCCAAATTTATGGAAAGGAAAAATAGGCTCCATTTGTGAGATCCTTCTCCCCAAGTCAGGGGAACATTCAAAAGTAGATGAGAAAAACTCTTGGCGGCCATTTTTTCTATCAATTTGTAGAAATACTCATTTGAGGAAAAAGTGAGCCGTCTGGTGGCAGGTTGACTACGTTGGACCTGTTCCACTAAGGAATGAGGCAGCAAATTTTCCTTTCTGGGAAGATAACTTGCTTTGTATTTATGTATGGACTTACCTTCTTACCCACATGCTTTTGTTTAAACCACATTGTTGAGCTTACAGAATGACTTATTTGTATGACCAAGAAACTGTATTTTACAAAAAAAGGGGAAGCCATGGGCTCCTGTCTATGGAATTCCTTGACCTCACTGTGTGCCCCATTACCTTTAAAGAAGCTGAAACCCTGATTGCATTGCAACTTCAATGGCTTCTTGTCAACAGCTGCCTGCTATTGTATTCCAAGGCAGTTGGTGGATCTTTCCTAAGCCTCTTGCAAATTGCAGGGTTTTTTTTAGTCTTTGAGAATTATCCATTATTGTGCTGTGGGTTTTTAGTCAGCCTAGATCTAAAATGACATAGTGTCCCAGTTAAATGAAAATGGATGGCTATAAAGTAGACAAAGCTCTCAGTAAGCAGGAGGAAAATGTGACTGCTCACTCTTTCCCCAGTCATATTGGTGCTTGTTCAATGGACATAGACACAGTGGCCATGAAAACAAAGATGGAAGCCATGCATGGGCTCAATTTTATAATGTGTTTTGTACCAAGACTGATCTGGCTATTGTCACTGCTGAGTGCCCAATCTGAGAATGATAGAGGCCAACAGTGAAATCTACTTGGCACATTTTGCAGAGTTCCAGCCAAGCAACTCCCAACAGATTGATTGTTTGGGACTCCTCTCATCACAGAGAGAGCAATAGTTTGGAATACATGTCCACAGAGATACAATATTTCCTTTCTGCCCATGGTGTTTCTGCAAGCACCACCATTCATAAACTTAGAGAAAGCCATATCCATTGCCAGAGTATCTCATACAGCATCTCCAAAGAATATGCTTTATAGTGAAGGAATTAGAGCAGTTGGCTCATAGCCACAACTTCATTGGTGCAACATGTTTCATTAACCAGAAGCAGTTGTTTGAGAAAATTGTGAGATAGGCTGCTGTAGTCCTAGTTAGGACTTCCCTAGTGGCTCAGATGGTAAAGAATCTGCCTGCAATGCGGGAGACCTGGGTTTGATCCCTGGGCTGGGAAGATCCCCTGGAGGAGAGCATGGCAAACCACTCCAGTTTACTTGCCTGGAGAATTCCCATGGACAGAGGATCCTGGTTGTCTTCAGTCTATGGGGTTGCAAAGAGTCAGACATAACTGAGCGACTAAGCACAGCACAGCACAGCACAGTCTTAGTTATGGGACCATCTTAGAGAAATAAAATCTTGAGTCCTGATCGTGTCATATATGTCTTCAGCTAGTACTTGGTATGTGATTGTCTATCTCCCATAATTAGAATGTATGGACCCCACAATTCAAGAGATAGGATATGATTCTTTCACACTAAAGCCAAAGAATCTGCTGTCATAGTCCCACTTCCTGCCCATTCCTGTAATACTGAGTTCAGTGAGTTCTATTCCCAAGGGAGAAAGGTTGCCACTGGGAAACAAGTCCATTAAATTGGGTGCCAAGACTGCCACTGGCCATTTTTGTCCCTTATGCTGCAAAATCAGCAGGAAATAAAGAGGGTTACAGTAAAATCTAGGATGATTGATCAATCACTTTCAGAGAGTTCATCGATTCAATCTAGTAGCTAGCCAAATTGCCCTTCAGCTGTGTTTATTCTACTATTCAGCTCACTTATTGAGTTTTCTTTTCCAACAGACAGACTGCCATCTTGGGCCAATGCTGGCCATAAATTTTTTTACTGCTTTGGACAGATGTTGGTAAGTTTATTCTTGCTTAATAGATAGCAGTTCAGACAAATTAAGAAGCACAAATCTTCCATTTGTAGTTGGAATGGCATGCACAATAACACAGAATTCTAGTTCAAAAAATCAAACTATAGTTTATGACCTAGCACATCTAGGTAAAATAGAAGATGCGGTTTTAGAATATGAGCAGAATCAGCTTCCCCCTCAAGAAGAAAATATTCCTCATGGTCTTCTCTTATTTAGAAGCACTTTGGAAAGATAATTTCAAGTGTTTGTTTAATTGCAGAGACTTTCTTCAAGGAAACACTGGCTAAACTATATAGGAAGAGAATTTCTTGATGGCCTAGTGGTTAAGACTCACCATTTTCAATGCAGGGGTTGTGGGTTTGATCCCTTGTTCATAAACTAAGATCCCACATACCTTGCAGTGCAGTCCAAAGAAAGAGGCCTTTTTATTATTTGAAGAGAGATAAATATTCTTTCTTTTCCAACCACAAAAGTGTGACAAAAATAAATCTAGAACCTCAAGAGTTTCCACTGTCAACCTGAACTTGAATGTTAGCAATATTACTTCTTATTAAAAATATTCATTTATTTATCTTTGGTTGTGCTGGATCTTGTTGCTATGTGTGGGTTTCCTCTGGTTGCAGCATGTGGGAATTACTTCTAAGACTTTATAGCTAACACATCTTCTGCCTCCTTTTGTAGTTATAAAGTGAAAATTTCTCAGAATGAAAAATTAAATACTGTTATCATTGAATCTATCAACGTATATATACTGTCATGTATTATTCAATATCTTTAGTGCTTACTATGTAACAAGCACTATTCTAGTAAATACAGCTGTAGCATACATGTAGCTTGTAGTCTACTGGGGAAGGAACAGACAATAAATATAAATATAAAAGAAGGCAATAAATAGCTAAAATATATAGTGTATTATAAAGTGTTGCATGCAATGAGTGAAAAGAAATAATAGAATAATTTAAGAGAGAATCAGGAAATTTATCCTTTCTCAATAAGAGCAAGAAAACTGGACTAACATCAGACTGTTGAATTTTTTATTTACTTAAGAATAAAGTGCCAATCAAAAGTATTATATCCATCCTTCAGGTCTTGGGGCCATAGAGAAATGTGCCAGAAATCACGGATAGCTGTGCACTTATGTCTTTCCCAAGGAATCAAAGAGAAGATGACAATTATCTCAACAAAAAGTGGGAAAATTCATGTTGAACATTTCATATGTTTAATTGTAGGGCTAAGGTTAACACATAGTGAGGTTTTCAGATGAGAATGTGTTGAGCATTATATGTCTGACTTAGTAAAACAATGCAAATAAAAGTGGCTAAAGAGAGAGGTTTAAAGGGGAAGATAAATATTATTAACTATTTTTTAGATTATGTAGGAGTCAAAGGATTGCTTTTAAAACTAACAGTAAAAGATTAAGTTAGAAAAATATTATATTAAGATAATTATGGAACTGTGGATGGAGGTTTGTAACATTGTACAGCAGGCAGTGATCAAGATCATCCCAAATAAAAAGAAATGCAAAAAAGAAAAAAACTTTCTCTGAGGAGCCTTAAAAATAGCTGAGAAAAGAAGAGAAGCAAAAGGTAAAGGAGAAAAGGAAAGATATACCCATCTGAATGCAGAATGCCAAAGAATAGTAAGGAAAGAAAAGAAAGCCTTCCAAACTGAACAATGCAAAGAAATAGAGGAAAACAACAACAACAACAACAACAACAAAATGGTAAAGACTAGCGATTTCTTCAAGAAATTAAGATATAAGGGAACATTTCATGCAAAGATGGGCACAGTAAAAGACAGAAATTGTGTGGACCTAAGAGAAGCAGAAAGATATTAAGAAGAGGTGAGACGAATACACAGGAGAACAATACAAAAAGATCTTCATGACCCAGATAATCGCGATGGTGTGATCACTCACCTAGAGTGAGATATCTTGAAATGTGAAATCAAGTGGGCCTTGGGAAGCATCATTACAAACAAAGCTAGTGGAGATGATGGAATTCCAGGTGAGCTATTTCAAATTCTAAGAGATGGTGCTGTGAAAGTGCTGCAATCAATATGTCAGCAAATTTGGAGAACTCAGCAGTGGCCACAGGACTGGAAAAGTTCAGTTTTCATTCCAATCCCATAAAAGGGAAATGACAAAGAATGTTCAAACTGCCACACAATTGCACTCATTACACATGCTGGCAAAGTAATGCTCAAAATGCTCCAACTAGGCTTCAACAGTACTTGAACCGAGAACTTCCAGATGTCCAAGCTGGATTTAGAAAAGGCAGAGCAAATTGCCAACATCCATTGGATTGCAGGAAAAGCAAGAGAATTCCAGAAGAACATCTACTTCTGCTTCATTGACTACACTAAAGCCTTGACTCTGTGGATTACAACAAACTGGAAAATTCTTCAGGGATGGGAATACCAGAGCACCTTACCTACCTCCTGAGAAACCTGTATGTAGGTCAAGATGTAACAGTTAGAGCCAGACATGGAACAACAGACTGGTTCAAAATTGGGAAAGGAATAGATCAAGGATGTATATTGTCACCTTATTTATTTAACTTATATACAGAATACATCTTGTGAAATGCCGGGCTGGATGAAGCACAAACTGGAATCAAGATTGCTGGGAGAAATATCAATAACTTCAAATATGCAGATGACACCACTCTTATGGCAAAAAGTGAGGAAGAATTAAAGAGCCTTTGAATAAAGGTGAAAAAGGAGAGTGAAAAAGATGGCTTAAAACTCAACACTCAAAAAACAAAGATCATGGCCTCTGGTCCCTCATGTCATGGCAAATAGAAGAGGAAACAATGGAAACAGTGACAGACTTTATTTTCTTGAGCTCCTAAAATCACTGCAGATGGTGACTTCAGCCATGAAATTAAAAGATGCTTGCTCCTTGGGAGCAAAGCTTTGACAAACTTAGCATATTACAAGGCCAGAGACATTACTTTGCCTAAAAATATCTGTATAGCCAAAGCTATAGTTTTTCCAGTATTGTTGTGAGAGTTGGACCATAAAGAAGGCTTAATGCCAAAGATTTGATGCTTTGGAACTGTGGTATTTGAGAAGACTCGAGAGTCCCTTTGCCAGGAAGGAAAACCAACCAGCCAATCCTAAAGGAAATCAGTCCTGAATATCCATTGGAAGGACTGATCATAAAGCTGAAGCTCCAATATTTTGGCTGCCTGGTGCAAAGAGCCAATTTATTAGAAAAGACCCTGATGATGGGAAAGATTGAAGTCAGAGGGAGAAGGGAATGGCAGAGGGTGAGATTGTTGGATGGCATCACCAACTCAATGGACATGAGTTTAAACAAGTTCTGGGAGATGGCGAAGGCCAGTGAAGCCTGGGGTAATGCCTTCCATGGGATCACAAAGAGCCCGACACAACAGAGTGACTGAACGACAACACCAGAATAATAAAATATATTCTAAAAATCCAGAAAACTAGTAGAATAAAAACACAAAGCTTCCAAAATAACAAATAAAATTCTTTGCAGATTAGAAAACCATTTTAAAGTTCTATTACCTCTTACTTCACAAATTTTTTCATGCCTAATATTTTCAAGAAGTATTTGTTGAAATGTGGAATGAAGGCAGAAGTAAGAAGGGGTTAAAAAGAAATAGCATGTTAAAATTACACAATAGATAAATTTTTGTAGATGTTTAAGAGATACTGTTGAACAGAACATTAAAAAAAAAAAGCTCTCCCTCATGTAGCTCAGTATGACTATTCTAACATGGATACAAAAGAGAAGCAAGTAAAACACTTAAAATTTTGCTTGAGATTTCTTTCCATTTCATACTAATGTTTTCCATTTGTGGTTCTATTAACACTTGATGAAGTGGTTCTTTATTGTTGAGTCATAAGTTGCTCAGTTAAGGTAATCATATATGTTTTTGGTAGATATTTGGGGGGGCAAGAAACAAGTATACACTCATTACTTGAAAAAAATTTTTTTTTAATCTAATACCACCTATCAGTGGTTGTGGTGTTAATGGTTAGATATTTTAATCTTCATCTCTCAACTTTATTTGGCCTGCTCATCATTTTCTGCCAGGCCACATCACATGTCACAAGAAGTTCTAATTCAGTTAAGTGTCCATTAGTGGTACAATCAGACCAGGAATTATGTGGACTGGGTATTACTGTGGCATCACTCATGTCTAAATCTTCAAGATATATTTTTATTCAACAAAAAATCAGGGCTAAGACCTAAATAGTTATTAGACAGCAGTTCTTTCATGTTTGAAAACCATAGAGAAAAAATTCAATTAATAATACAATATTATAAAAATTTAAACAGTTCTTAGTAACTAAAATGCAAATTTAGCAAGAATCCTAAGGATATTTTTTATATTTGAACCTACATAATACAAAGGCCAACAAAATATTAGCATAATTCTTAGAGAAAACAAGTTGCTTTAGATAGCTTAGTGTAGCTGAGAAAGGTTGGAGGGATCTTTCCAAATGCACTGATTAGTAAAATTAAAATTGAAATGTTCTATACCAAGTAGATAATAAGCTTAAGGGTAAAGCTGTTCCTAATTGAAAAACTTACCCTTAAGAGAAATGTGATACCAAATTAAGGAGAACAAAAACAGCACAAAATCCTTTAGATTCTCAGATACCTATGAAGAAAGTTTAATATGCTTAAAAATGAAACTAAAGAAAAATATCTTAACCATTGGAATATGAGCCACTGGGTTCATATTCCTCTATTTTTAAAATGTGATCAAAACAGCATATAGATTTAGAATGAGTGACCTAAAAAGCTGATGTATTTCAAAACATTTTTTTTGGGTGGGCTTGCCTGTGTTTATTGTTGCTCCTAAATGATCTTTAAGCATACAGTTCATCTGATTTTGCTGTGGCATTTATTTTGAATCATTATGTTGTGTAATTGATACCCAATAAGATAAATTTGTAACTCTCTCTATATATTGTATTTTATTTTACAAGTTCTTTCATATATATCTCCCAAAGTGTTCAAATGAAGCAATGTCGGTAAAAGGGTGATCATGGATCTTTATCAGATCAAAAAACAAACAAACAAACAAACAAAAGAAGCATGGATGAAATGTCAAAACAGATCATAAATAAATGTAGCCTAGATATTCCACTTGTAAAAGATTATACATATGTTTGTATTCTTTGTAAATAAGAACTTTTAAATTTGAAGCCTATGAATGCTAGTAGCTAGAAATCACTTTTCAATATTACATAAGCTTGTAACAAAGAAAAAAATCAAGGAAAGGAAAAAAATTTCAGCATGCATAAGACACCATAGCACATAGTAAACAAAAATAACTCTATTAGTCAACATTCTTAATTCTTTTTAATTTGGAAGTTTCTTAGTGTTTAAATAGATAAATGTGCTACCATGTTGCTACAAATTAATGCTAATACTACCTTTGAAGAAAATTCTTCATAATTTATAAAAGCTGTTCTTTCAAAACAGCACATTTTATAGCCTCGGATAATTATTCTCAGCCACTAGCATGCAAAAAAAGATACCATCAATGTTATGAACAGAGACATTTAGCACATTAAAAGTCTGAGAGAATACACTTTAATGCTCTACTTCTAATTTCTTTGTACTTGTCTGGTGTCTAATTGTGTTCATATTCCTTTTAAAGTTTATAATATGCATCTGGTTCTTCTGGATTCTTTAAGGCTTTCAGGAGGTGCCACATTCTTAGAATAAAAGACAGAAATTACTTTTAAAAAGTCTCCAGCATGAAAATTTGAACAGTATATTCTTCAGATTCAGGGAACACAAGTGATAAATTCAAACAACTTATATTTTAGTGGCAAAATTTCTTATTTGCTTAAAACTTAATATATGTTATTTTACCCAAATCTTTCAAAAGTAGATCAGAGACTGAGTTCTCAAAGCATAACTTGACACTTTTGAACAGCTAACAAAACTGTGATCATAAAATTCAAGTTTCTTTGTATTTCTTTGCTTAAGAATCTATAAATATTTATGAGTTGTTGGACATATATCTATTCAACAAGAATGTTCACCTTTGAATAGACTAAGCAAATGCTTGCTTCTTTGTAGACAAAACATGAGTAATCTTTACAATGAATTATTCTTACATAAATAGTGTGAGATAAAAATGCTGGTATCTCCAGGATAAATTTTATTCTTTATTGAAATTAAATTTTCTATTGAAATATAGTTAATTTACAACATTATTTTACTTTCAAGTGCATAGCAAAGTGATTCATATATATATATATATGAATGTGATTCATTCATATATATAAGAATATATTGGCTATTTATGGCTTCCCTGATGACTCAGTGGTAAGCAATTCACCTGCCAAGATGGGAGACACGGGACTGATCTCTGGGTGGGGAAGATCCCCTGGAGAAGACAAGCCAACCCACTCCAGTATTTTTGTCTGGAAAATCTCATGAACAGAAGAGCCTGGCAGGCTGCAGTTCATGGGGTAACAGAGAGTTGCATATGACTTAGTGACTCAACAACAACAAAATTATATATATATATATATATATACACACACACATATGTGTGTGTATATGTTCTTTTCCATATTCTTTTTCATTATGTTATTAAAGGACATTGAGTTGAACTCCCTGTGCTATACGATAGGTCCTTATAGCTACCTATTTTATGTATAGTTGTATATTTATGTTAAACACAAACTCCTAATTTATCTCCTCCACTTTGCTATATACTTTGGAAATCATAAGTTTGTTTTCTACATAAACTCACAAACAGTTGCATTTTAAATCTGAACAAAATAAATCAGAAAAAGAATGGCTGTTAAATTCTGATAAAACATTTCATACATTCATGTATTTAACAAATTATTTTTATTTGGATCATACTACAGAGTTCATTTTCTCTTTTGTGAATAAAATGAATAAGCATTAAGAAGAAATAACTGTCATCAATAACTGTCATATAAATATGAATTTTTACCAGTCTTATTTGTTAAAATATCATTTTGGGTATAACATGCAGTATTTAAAATATGGACTGAAAGCAAACTGTAAAATTGTAGGACTTATTTTCATTCACAGAGTAGAATATCTTTTGAAATGTTCTATTGTTAAATAAATCCATGTTGCAATGGCCAGAATACATTAGAGTGAAAGTTTCAGCACATAAAAGACTACACATGTTGCAATAAAATGTGGTATAATATAATCCAGTATAATATATTTAAATATAAAAATGAATATTTTAAGTTGTATTTGTTAAATCTGAGTGTAATATTTCTCCTGCTTTTCAATTTACTTAGCTGTCCTTGGTCTTAGTTGCAGCATGTGGAATCAGTTCCCTGATCAAGGATTGAACCTGGGCCCCCTGCATCGGGAGCTTGGAGTCTTAACCACCAGATCCTAGGGAAATCCCCTATAATTCAATAGAATATACATATAACCTGCTCACAAACAGTTAGGGTTCAATGAAATTATGGTATATATTCTGGAATTCAGACAATTGTAGAAAAGCTGTTTCCCATTTTTAAAAAACAGTCCATGACTTAACTGCATATTTATAATTTCACAGGAAGGGTATGATATCATCTTTCCTTTCCATCAGTACAATTATATACATGCCACTCTTCTCAAAATATAAGTCATTACAAATCCTAGTAAGCAGACTCTCAGCTGGCTGGATAGACTTAGATTGACTTGGTAGAATGGATTTTGATATAGCAAGCTAAAGTATTGTCTGTATGAAGTGAAGTGAAGTTGCTCAGTCGTGTCTGACTCTTTGCGACCCCATGGACTGTAGCCTACTAGGCTCCTTGGTCCATGGGATTTTCCAGGTAAGAGTACTGGAGTGGGTTGCCATTTCCTTATCCAGGGGATTTTCCCAACCTGGGGATTGAACCCCGGTCTCCCGCATTGTGGGAAGCCTGGTGGGTTACAGTCCATGGGATCGCAAAGAGTTGGACACGACTAAGTGACTAAGCACGAGATTTTGATAGAGGACACTGGAAAGGCTCATGAGAATAAAACATACATATAAAGAGGTAGAATATAAATATTTCTACAGAACGCATGTTAGTGAGAGTTGCTCAGTCATGTCCAACTCTTTGCGATCCATGGACTGAAGCCCGCCAGTCTCCTTTGTTCTTGGGGATTCTCCAGGCAAGAATACTGGAGTGAGGTTGCCATGCCCTCCTACAGAGGATCTTCCCAACCCAGGGACTGAACCCAGGTTTACCCACATTGCAGGTGGATTCTTTACCAGCTGAGCCACCAGAGAAACCCTCAAAATCTTAGTTTTAAGAACTGCTTTGCTGGGTAAAAACATAAAATTACAGACTTCTTAAAAGAAAGCTTTCATAATATGTTTATCAGACATTGAACATACAGAGTATAATTGCTACCTTAGCAATATAGGTGTTGGCATTTGGGGAGTAGTTGAAGATAATTTTGAAAATATTCCAACTTCATGGTCATGGTTGCATACACATTGGATGGTCAGTCTTTATCTGGGACTTCAACCTCTGGCAGAGTCACTAAGGCCTCCATCATGGACAGAAGAAACCTTTGAAATTCTAGCAAAATATAGTCAGAGAACACTGCTTCAAAGCTGAGTCTATGACATGTTAAAGTAACTAACAGAAATAGGTGTGGTAGCTTTAAAAGAAGGTCTTTCTTCAACTGTGCAACTAGACTTTCTGCACTTGAATGGTAGCTTCAGTATTTTATAGTTGATATTTAGATGTAATTTAATTCTCAGATGACTCATTACATAGGTCATGTGGCCATTCTCAGTTACTGGTGCTATGTTATTCTTGAGTTTGTTTATTTTCTATTTCTCCAACTAGAATATACACATCCTAGATGCAATGAGTTTTATATCCTGTTCAATGCTATATCCTCAGTAAAATACTGCCTGACACATATTAGGTTTTTGTAGATCAGTCAGATAAATGAGTACATGCATGAATGATGTAACGCATAACACAAGAATTGTTTCCTTAGTTGGGTTTTTCATTCTCCATCAGGTTGCAAGAGTTATTAATATATTGAGAAGACAACTGTCACAAAGTGGTGATCTGGTGTAGGCTTACGTCCCTTAGAGAAAGTGGTGACCTCCGCCAAGCTGAGCACTCTGGCAGGTCTGTGACCACACAAGTGAGATTTCCTTTTTTTAACTCACAAAATAGTGCTGTGTAGGCTGAGACATCTTTGGGTACAGTAGTCTAAGAATGTAAGGTGAAGATAACTTTGGATTATGGGGGGTTTATGTCACAGAATAGATAGGAGACATATCATGGAGCTTACTAAACATTACTAAGCAAAATATGCGAAGTAAGAAGATAAGCAAAATATGTGAAGTAAGAGGATGCTGGTGAGAGAGCTAATCATAGACAGGTTCTAAAAGAAAATTGATATATCTCTAATGTACATACAAAGGTGGGGGTATGAGAAACTGGCCACCTGATGCAAAAAGCCAACTCATTGGAAGAGACCCTGATGCTGGGAAAGATTGGGGGCAAAAGCAGAAGAGGGAGGCAGAGAATAAGATTGTTAGATAGCATCATTGACTCAATTAACATGAATCTGAGCAAACTGTGGAAGATAGTGAAGGATAGGGAATCCAGTTGTGCTGCATCCATGGGGTGGCAGAGTCACAAACATCTTAGCGACTGAACAACAACAAATAAGAAACTAGCAGGGAATGGGGTAGTAAGCTGGCTAAAGGTCTTGTGTTCCATCTGACTATCAAATGCTTATTTTGAAGAGAGAGTGACAAAAATAAAGATTTATGAAGGAAGCTAATGTTCATTAGAAACAGTAAGATAAGTTTATATAATTATTATAACATAATGGGTCATCCAACATGTTTTAATCTAATTAGATAAAATCTTAAGAATTAATGTGTAGCATGCAGAAATAAAGAAAATGTTGTCTTTTCTACAGAATAAAATGTAAATCACTAACTCTTATTTACATTTCTTTCCACTAAAGAGTAGCCATATTTTTCCCCATAAATCTTTAGAATTCTTGGCATTATGATATCATTAATGTTCTACAGTTTGCCAAGATAAAGCTGATATTTCCATCACAAAATAGAGTATTTTACTAAAAAATTTTCCATCATTCCTCTTAAGTTCTGTACTTCAACAACATTCTCTGTAAATGCATTTAAATTCTTTGAACATATTGCATATTTACTCTCTTCAAATATAAGTGGTTCATTAGGTTATCATTATTTAATTATATAATTTTTTAATATTTAAATCACTTAGTAAACTAGGAATTTGAGATTACCAAATACAAATTGCTAAATATAAAATAGGTAACAAAAAAAATAATAAAACAGATAACAAAGTTCTATTTTCAATATCCCATAATAAATCACAATGGAAAATAGGAATGAGAATATACATATGTATATGTATATATATATATATAAAACACACACACGTATAACTGAATCACTTTGTAGAAAACAACACATTATTCAAACCAACTAAACTTCAGTAAAATATTTTAAAAATCAAATTCCTTAGAACTTCTAAATCCTTTGTTCTTCACTCTTGCTCCTCTAAACATGAGCAAGAAAAATGATATGTGAGAGTTTCAACTTGATTTTCAAGATTACTTAGATACTGTTGTCTCAACTTTTATTCAGAATTACACAGAAATGAGTCTGGCTCAAATTATAGAACATGTGACTGATTTTGCTAAAAATCTTAGTTATAATTGTTCACTAATTCAGCAGTATCCATTTCGTTTTTGTTCAGTTGCTATGTTGTCTTACTCTTTGCAACTCAAAAAACGCCAGGCTTCCCTATCCTTGTCTATCTACTGGAGCTTGCTCAAATTCATGTCTATTGAGACAGTGATGCCATCCAACTCTCTCATTTTCTGCCACCCCTTTCTCCTCCCGCCCTCAATCTTTACCATTATCACGGTTTTTTCCAATGAGTCATCTCTTCACATCAGGTGGCCAAAGTATTGGAGCTTCAGCTTTAGCATCAGTCCTTCCAGTAAATTGTTGTTGTTGTTGATTTCCTTTAGGATTGACTGATTTGATCTCCTTGCTGTCCAAGGGACTCTTAAGAGTCTTCTCTAGCACCACAGTTCAAAAACA
The DNA here is from genome assembly GCF_023699985.2 of Odocoileus virginianus. Taxonomy (NCBI): domain Eukaryota; kingdom Metazoa; phylum Chordata; class Mammalia; order Artiodactyla; family Cervidae; genus Odocoileus; species Odocoileus virginianus. The sequence continues at coordinate 62,272,112 of NC_069684.1, forward strand.
TCAATTCTTAGGCCCTCAGTCTTCTTTATGGTCCATGTCTCTCATCCATAGATGACTACTGGAAAAATACAACTTTGACTATACAAACCTTTGTCAGCAAAGTGATGTCTATGATTTTTAATATACTGCCTAGGTTTGTCATAGCTTTTCTTCCAAGGAGCAAGTTAATTCAACAATGTCCATGCATATGGAAAAAGACAAACTTTGTCAGAAGACAAACATATAGTTACTTTTAAAAGAACAAATCATCAATTTATAGGCAAATTGTGTCTAGTATACATTATTTTATTAAAAACATGATTCATCATACTTATTATAATCAGAAAGTTTTAAAATTCTGTAAGCAGTTTAATTCAGAAATGACAAGATGAATGCAGTTAAACACTCGAATCTGGTAAATGGATTTTGCAGAAAAACTTCTGCACCCTCCGACTTATGTATCTATTTTTATTGTCCTGTGGAAAGTTATAAAAATTCAGTTCAGTCCAGTTCAGTTCAGTCACTCAGTCATGTCCAAGTATTTGCGACCCCATAAATCGCAGCACTCCAGGCCTCCCTGTCCATCACCAACTCCCGGAGTTTCCTCAAACCCATGTCCATCAAGTTGGTGATGCCATCCAACCATCTCCAAAGGCAAAAAGTATCCTCAGTAAAAGAGAAAATCAGAAGACCTTAATAAACATATTGAAATTAAGCAGGATATGGAGAACAAAATGATAATAATAACCACACAGACAACAAAAATTCATTCATGTGAAAATTTTAATAAATATTTTTTCTAAAGAATTCAAGCCAAAGACTAATCACATCTAAAATGACAAATTCATATTTGCAGAATATTTGTAATGGTATAATTCATATTATCCCTAGGAATAATTTGTATTATCCCTAACTCTGAATCTAAATATGTTGAGTGACTTCTGAATTTGGGTTATGAAAGGGGAGTCAGCCTTTGCATAATTCAGAAATACCTGACCTGGAAGCCACCATGTATGAAGTTAAGTTACCCTGAGTCTGACATGCTATGAGGAAATCAAGCTGCATAGAAAACAGTCATTCTTTATATATCCTGACTAAATTCCTGACCCACAAAACCTGTGAGCATAATAAAAGGTAGTTTCAAGCCTGAGTTTTCAGGTGGTTTGTATTCAGCACAGTAACTGGGTTCTAATACAGTCGCCATTTAAATGCCAGTATTTTTAGTGGATTTTATTTTCAAGATATACAGTTTTTAAAAAAAAATAGTTAAGATTTAGATTTCAATATAGGCAGAAACCTTTGAATTCCCAGGTGTTTGCAACTCTCTAAGCATGTGGATAAGCCTGAATTAGAAATGCTAGGAATTATTTTTGTGAAGTCTGGCAGCAGTTCTGCTACGTGAGAGCAGCTGCTGACTTTAAAAGTAAGGGTTGCACATATTTAATAGCAAAACTAATATCAGCTTATTAAAAATGCATTATCACATTGTTTATTCTGTGCAATGACAGAAGCAAAACACGTATATCTTTATTTAAAATTCAGAGTCTTGAACTGTTTTAGACAAATGGACTGCTCCTTCATTCACACCAGATAACAAAATAAAAATAGAGATTTCAAGAGTGCATATAGAGCGAAATTCAATTTCCAAGAAATATTTTTATTTTTACCTTCCCATAGTCAAGAATGTACTTGGTGACATTTATTTCCAGAAAAAAAAAAACTGAAACAAAGTACATCCGTGACAAGATATGCTGCTGATGTAACATCACTCCATCAGTTAACGGTGACATGCTGATGGCTTAGCTATAGATTGATCATAATATAAAACTGAAGACATTTAATATAATTTGATCCACTAAGTAGCATCTGCCATGCACTTTTATTAATAATCTTACTGGAAATGGGCAAATCAGCCAATTCTTGAAACTAACAAAAATATAGCTCATAATTAATTTCTTTAATTCTGCTAAAGACCAAAATATGGAATTGCATTCAGCTTCTATTTACACAGCCACCAGAGAGCATCTTCCCCTTTCTCTGCCATCATGTTTCATTTCTACTGAGGCTTGATTATTTTATTCACTAGAATTGGCCCCAAATATTTTTGCCCCTTTATCAGAATTCAAATTCAGTTTCAACAGATAAGGTTATGGAAACATGGGAACAACTGAAAATAATTTGAAAACCATTGTTTAAATTTCAAATTTATCTTAAACAATATTATTAACAATAGATGGATTTTCTCAAAGAAACAAGTTTGAAGGGGAAGAATTAGTGTACGTTTAAACAAAAGTATCTTACTGTACATGAAAATCTTACTGTACACAGAAACATAACTCATGGTAGCTCTGTCCCAGTTTACATTTCTATGTAAACTATGTGGTGAATCTTGAAAACATTAATATAATGATCAAATGACTGGGATCTTTGCAATTTTCTTTACTTTGATCTCAACAAAGATAGCTAACAAGGATCAACAGACTAAATCACATCAAATATGGCACATGGATCAGCCTTTTACGAAAAGAATTAAGATTAATACAGAGAGCCTGATGAACTATGGACGGAGGTTCGTGACATTGTACAGGAGACAGGGATCAAGACCATCCCCATGGAAAAGAAATGCAAAAAGGCAAAATGGTTGTCTGAGGAGGCCTTACAAATAGCTGTGAAAAGAAGAGAAGCTAAAAGCAAAGGAGAAAAGGAAAGATATTCCCATTTGAATGCAGAGTTCCGAAGAATAGCCAGGAGAGATAAGAAAGCCTTCCTCAGCGATCAATGCAAAGAAATAGAGGAAAACAATAGAATGGGAAAGACTAGAGATCTCTTCAAGAAAATTAGAGATACCAAGGGAACATTTCATGCAAAAATGGGCTCAATAAAGGACAGAAATGGTATGGACCTAACAGAAGCAGAAGATATTAAGAAGAGGTGGCAAGAATACACAGAAGAACTGTATAAAAAGTATCTTCATGACCCAGATAATTACAATGGTGTGATCACTCACCTAGAGCCAGACATCCTGGAACATGAAGTCAAGTGGGCCTTAGAAAGCATTACTATGAACAAAGCTAGTGGATGTGATGGAATTCCAGTTTAGCTATTTCAAATCCTGAAAAGATGATGCTGTGAAAGTGTTGCACTCAATATGCCAACAAATTTGGAAAACTCAGCAGTGGCCACAGGACTGGAAGAGGACCATTTTCATTCCAATCCCTAAGAAAGACAATCCCAAAGAACACTCAAACTACTGCACAATTGCACTCATCTCACACACTAGTAAAGTAATGCTCAAAATTCTCCAAGCCAGGTTGCAGCAATACATGAACTGAGAACTTCCAGATGTTCAAGCAGGTTTTAGAAAATGCAGAGAAAAAAAGAAAATGCAGAGGAGCCAGAGATCAAATTGCCAATATCTGCTGGATCATAGAAAAGGCAAGAGAGTTCCAGAAAAACACATATTTCTGCTTTATTGACGACACCAAAGCCTTCAACAGTGTGGATCACAATAAACTGTGGAAAATTCTGAATGAGATGGGAATACCAGACCATCTGACCTGCCTCTTGAGAAACCTGTATGCAGATCAGGAAGCAACAGTTAGAACTGGACATGGACCAACAGATTGGTTCCAAATAGGAAAAGGAGTACGTCAAGGCTGTATATTGTAACCCTGCTTATTTAACTTATATGCAGAGTACATCATGAGAAACGCTGGGCTGGAAGAAACACAAGCTGGAATCAAGATTGCCGGGAGAAATATCAATAACCTCAGATATGCAGATGACACCACCCTTATGGCAGAAAGTGAAGAGGAACTAAAAGGCCTCTTGATGAAAGTGAAAGAGGAGAGTGAAAAAGTTGGCTTAAAGCTCAACATTCAGAAAACTAAGATCATGGCATCTGGTCCCATCACCTCATGGGAAATAAATGGGGAGACAGTGGAAAGAGTGTCAGACTTTATTTTTTGGGCTCCAAAATCACAGCATATGGTGATTGCAGCCATGAAATTAAAAGACACTTACTCCTTGGAAGGAAAGTTATCACCAACCTAGATAGCATATTAAAAAGCAGAGACATTACTTTGTCAACAAAAGTCCATCTGGTCAAGGCTATGGTTTTTCCAGTGGTCATGTATGGATGTGAGAGTTGGACTGTGAAGAAAGCTGGGGGCCAAAAAATTTATGCCTTTGAACTATGGTGTTGGAGAAGACTCTTGAGAGTCCCTTGGACTGCAAGGATGGATCCAACCAGTCCATCTTAAAGGAGATCAGTCCTGGGTGTTCATTGGAAGGACTGATGCTGAAGCTGAAACTCCAGTACTTTGGCCACCTCATGCGAAGAGTTGACTCATTGGAAAAGACCCTGATGCTGGGAGGGATTGGGGGCAGGAGGAGAAGGGGACGACAGAGGATGAGGTGACTGGATGGCATCACCGACTCAATGGGCATGAGTTTGAGTAAACTCCGGGAGTTGGTTATGGACAGGGAGGCCTGGCATGCTGTGATTCATGGGGTCGCAAAGAGTTGGACACGACTGAGCAATTGAACTGAACTGAACAGTAGTATTAATGTAAACAGTGGAGATGGCCTCACATCAATCTTGAATCTGTAACAATCTCATCAATATAATTGCATCAACATGGCAGTTATCTTACCCAGGACTTTTTGCTATGCTAAGTGATATATAACCTGCAAGGCTGTTAAATTTCTAGGGAAGCTCACAAAATCATTTTTACCATTTATAATAATGACATAAGGTTTTTTACTGGGGGAAGGGAGGGCAATCTTTTGAATGAAATAAAAAAGAACATAGAAAAATAAAGAGTTCAGCATTGTTATGACTATATTGATTATATAGCTTTTTATTTTTATTTTCAGTCAAAGTCACAGAAAGAATTTCTAAAATGATTTTTTTTCTTGCTACTACTTTGCAGAAAGCAATACAAACAGAGAAGTCAAATAATACCCTTCAAACTGAGGCTTATTTGGTGTTTCAAACCCTGGAACACCCTTAGAATTATACCTATAACAGTGGCATGGCATTTAATGTTATGTTACTTTTCCCTTCTTTCTCATCTGTTTTTAAGTAGGTTTACAGACTAGCATTCAAAGCCAGTTAAACAGGGAGATGAAAGTTTACAGAGATATAGAAAGAAGGAAAGGAAGGCTTTGTTGATAGCAGTAATAGAGGGAAGAGATTGAAGCTAGTCAAACAGTACTGAAGGGAGAGAAAGAAAACCAATAGCTCAAGTAAAAGACAGTAATCTTGAGAAAATAATAGTACTACTATAACAATTCAGTTTTTTACTGAGAGTGTTTAAAATGAACTTAACATTGGCATGTTAAGAAGTTTTAAGTCAGGAGAAAGAGGTTTTTAAAAAATTGTTTTTGATATTATATTCTCAAGTATTCAGTGGGACAGGGCTGTCCTTTTCTCTCCTGCTGTTTGCCTTCAGGCTATTTCACTGTTCATTAGCACCTTCACCAGAGAGTGGGCTGGAGGAAAAAAATGAGCTGAAACAGGAGTCAGTCAATTACAGTTCTCATTAGGGACGCGGGCAAAAAAAAAAAAAAAAAAATGTATGGTTGGGTGGAGTCTGAAACTAACAGCTAAAGAGAGGTGTGGGGATTATCCAGGGTATTTTCTTGTCCAAATCATTCTGCTCCCTGAATATCAGAGATAATTGCTTGTTGACTATATTATAATACATTTCCATAGCAATTACTGACATGTTTGCAGAAGGGAAACAAAGAAAAAGGGTGAAGTAATTATCTAGGTCAGTGGTTCTCAAACTTGAGCTCATATTGGAATCATCTGCAGAGCTTTATGTAAAAAGGCAGATTGTCAGGCTCCATCTATAGAGTTTCTGATGGAATAGGCGTGGTTCGGTGCCCAAGAACATGATTTTCAAGCAAGTTCTCAAGTACTACTGCTACTGCTGCTAGTCTGGAGATCATAATCCAAAGACAGCTGATCTAGATAATTCAGAAAATGTTGCACAGTTGCTAACAAGGAATACAGTTGATTGATTTTAATTTTTCCTTCTTGTAGGGCTTATGAATCCTTCTAGTATCCCTTACCAGAATTCTGGAACCCTTTGAACTTATCCAAGCTCAATATGCAAAAAGAGGACATTGAGTTGCTATCCAACATCTAGATAACATCCTAAAATATAATGGTAAAAATAGGGGTAACATTTAAATACCTGCTTTCAAGTTCACTTTTATTGCATTAAGATGTATTGTTTGTCAATTCAAACTGTTATTTTACCAATGAAGTCTCCTGAGTCTATAGTTTTTCTTTTCTTTTCATTTGTTTTACATTATCAAAATGGCATCTAGTCTTTGAAAAAGATACATGTAGAAATCTAAAGGAAAAAAATGTAAAAATCTTTACTTCCTGCTTCTGCTTAACCTATAATCTAACACCAGAGACATATCGCTATCTATATCTACCCAAAAAGAAACATAGACTTGCAAATATAATAGCATATATTGATAGTATCGATCTATTTTATGTGACTATTATATATTTTGGATGTGACTATTATATATTCTTCTGTAAGCAGTTTGGTTTTTTGATTGACAGTCTCCCATGGATATAGCAGAAGCTGTTTATTGCTTCCTTTATTCATTCATTTTTATTTTATTTTATTTTTTGAGCTTGGGCCGAGGGACCTAGAGGCTTTTATTTCTTGACTGGTCCACAGAGTGGTGGACAGGTTTGCTACAGGGCCACCTCAGGGGCCACCTTGCCAGGCCCCTATTCATTCATTTTTAATACAACTGTAAGATTTTAGATTTTCTTATGACCACCTAAATTAAATTTTATTTTTCCAATTGTGATTTCCAGTTTTGTGTGGCCATGTGACAAACTTCACAACTGTAACATGTCATCATAAACCTGGGAAGGTCTCTGTGGGACTCTGCTGCATATAAATTCTTTATATGTTCCCCATTTCTTGTTCCTAGGAAAGAGGCTTAATTTGGCCTCCTAGGCCTTCCCTGAGTTCCAGCAAGCAGATTCAAATAGTTGTGGGCTTTCCAAGTGGCACAGAGCTAAAGTACCTGTCTGCCAATGCAGAAGATGCAGGAGACAAGGGTTTCATGTCTGGGTCAGGAAGATCGCCTGGAGAAGGAAATGGCAACTCACTCCAGTATTCTTGCCTGGATAATTCCATGGACAGAAGAGACTGCCAAGCTATAGTCCATGGGGTTGGAAAGAGTCAGACACGACTGAGTGACTGAGCACTCAGGGAAGGGGGGGAATGCAGAAACAAAGGGGGAATACTCAAGAAATAAAAGCACAGTGATAAACTAGGGTCCCAGTTTCTCATCAAGGGATATACATAACAATATCTTTGAGTTCTTTGGCAAGAACTAAGTCCCCTACACAGGTAGAGGATGACAATGTCAGCCTGAGCACAAGAATCCTGCAACACTAATCAGAATAAAACCACATTCTCTGAAGCTTCACCCCATATTTTGCCTATAACATCTCCTACAAACCATCATGCAGTCTGAGGACTTTGGGCACAAACCACTCGTTCTTCTTGCTTGGCTCTGCAATAAACTTTTATTATTTTTTTTTTCTTTTTTCTGTTTCATTTTGTTTGACCTCACTGTGTTTGGGTGCACAAACTTGCATTGTTAACAATTTTGGTGAGCCAACTAGAAGTCCATGTCCATGGCAGGTCAACTCTGGCAGAGAGCAGCCCCTTTTCTGGGTCTCCAGCAGCTGCGTGAGCTCATTTCTCTCCAGGGAACTTGGAGGGATTTTCCTTGACAGTTGCCAGCCACCCTGGCATGAAGCTGTTTGGAGCTGAGAAATGCCCTGATCTCTGGTCCATATTCAGCATTGCTTGGAGATGATGGATAGGGAAGGCCTGGCGTGCTGCAGTCCGTGGTGTCACAAAGAGTTGGACATGACTGAGTGACTGAATGAATTGAACTGAGTCGTTCCTGTGTGCACAGAATGGGAAAATTCTACCCATTCCCCTTCAGAAAGTGAGCCACTTCAGGGCCCATTAGATTAAGAATTGGTCTAATCTGTTAGGAGAACTTTGCTTGGGAGTGGAAGTGTAATTTTTGGCCTACAGCTCATCCAATCTTTTGTTTGTGGGCCCATGTTTGTTGTTTGTATGTGTGTGTGTGTTTGAGTACTTGCATTGACTGGTTGAGATATCTCTGGTCTCTGAGTTCTGATGACACTAGTCTATTCTTCCCTGTTGCACTGGCTTCACCTATGGTGGACAATTGGTGGGGAATATCCCTTTCTGGGTCTAGGGAGCTGCAACCCTGAGAGAACATCCTGCATTGCATTAGTTTGCTTTTGGCTGTGCATAATTAAAAACAGGTAATCAGAGATCTATTCCAACTTATAGCCTGCAAGGAGGTATATTCTGCAAAACTGGTAAATATTCAACTCAGTTCAGTTCAGTTCAGTCACTCAGTCATGTCAGACTCTTTTGTAATGCCATGGACAGCAGCATGCCAGGCTTCCCTGTCTATCACCAACTCCCAGAGATTACTCAAACTCATGTCCATTGAGATTGAGTCAGTGATGCCATCCTACCATCTTATCCTCTGAAGTCCTCTCCTCCTGCCTTCAATCTTTCCCAGCATCACGATCTTTTTGAATGAGTCAGTTCTTTGCATCAGGTGGCTAAAGTGTTGGAGTTTCAGCTTCAGTATCAGTGCTTCCAATGAATATTCAGGACGGATTTCCATTAGGATGGATTGGTTTGATCTCCTTGCCATCCAAGGGATTCTTAAGAATCTTCTTCAATACCACAGTTCAAAAGCATGAAGTCTTCAGTGCACAGCTGTCTTTATAGTCCAACTCTCACATCCATACATGACTACCAGAAAAGCCATAGCTTTGACTAGATGGATCTTTATTAGCAAAGTAATGTCTCTGCTTCTTAATATGCTGTCGAAGTATGGTACTGGCACAAAGACAGAAATATAGATCAATGGAACAGAATAGAAAGCCCAGAGATAAGTCCACGAACCTATGGTCACCTTATCTTCGACAAAGGAGGCAAGGATATACAATGGAAAAAAGATAACCTCTTTAACAAGTGGTGCTGGGAAAACTGGTCAACCACCTGTAAAAGAATGAAACTAGAACACTTTCTAACACCATACACAAAAATAAACTCAAAATGGATTAAAGATCTAAATGTAAGACCAGAAACTATCAAACTCCTAGAGGAGAACATAGGCAAAACACTCTCCGACATAAATCACAGCAGGATCCTCTATGACCCACATCCCAGAATTTCAGAAATAAAAGCAAAAATAAACAAATGGGACCTAATGAAACTTAAAAGCTTTTGCACAACAAAGGAAACTATAAGCAAGGTGAAAAGACAGCCCTCAGATTGGGAGAAAGTAATAGCAAATGAAGCAACAGACAAAGGATTAATCTCAAAAATATACAAGCAACTCCTCCAGCTCAACTCCAGAAAAATAAATGACCCAATCAAAAAATGGGCCAAAGAACTCAACAGACATTTCTCCGAGGAAGACATACAGATGGCTAACAAACACATGAAAAGATGCTCAACATCACTCATTATCAGAGAAATGCAAATCAAAACCACAATGAGGTACCATTATACGCCAGTCAGGATGGCTGCTATCCAAAAGTCTACAAGCAATAAATGCTGGAGAGGGTGTGGAGAAAAGGGAACCCTCTTACACTGTTGGTGGGAATGCAAATTAGTACAGCCACTATGGAAAACAGTGTGGAGATTTCTTAAAAAGCTGGAAATAGAACTGCCATATGACCCAGCAATCCCACTTCTGGGCATACACACCAAGGAAACCAGATCTGAAAGAGCCACATGCACCCCAATGTTCATCGCAGCACTGTTTATAATAGCCAGGACATGGAAGCAACCCAGATGCCCATCAGCAGACGAATGGATGAGGAAGCTGTGGTACATATACACCATGGAATATTACTCAGCCTTTAAAAAGAATTCATTTGAATCACTTCTAATGAGATGGATGAAACTGGAGCCCATTATACAGAGCGAAGTAAGCCAGAAAGATAAAGACCATTACAGTATACTAACACATATATATGGACTTTAGAAAGATGGTAACGATAACCCTATATGCAAAACAGAAAAAGAGACTCAGATGTATGGAACAGACTTGTGGACTCTGGGAGAAGGCAAGGGTGGGATGTTTCAGGAGAACAGCATTGAAACATGTATATTATCTAGGGTGAAACGGATAACCAGCTCAGGTTGGGTACATGAGACAAGTGCTCGGGCCTGGTGCACTGGGAAGACCCAGAGGGATCGGGTGGAGAGGGAGGTGGGAGGGGGGACTGGGATGGGGAATACATGTAAATCCATGGCTAATTCATATCAATGTATAACAAAAACTACTGTAATGATGTAAAGTAATTAGCCTCCAACTAATAAAAATTAAAAAAAAAAAAAATAAAAAAAAAAAATATGCTGTCGAGGTTGGTCATAGCTTTTCTTCCAAGGAGCAAGCATCTTTTAATCTCATGGCTACAGTCACCATCTGCAGTGATTTGGGATCCCACAAAATAAAGCCTGTCACTATTCCCATTGTTTCCAAATCTATTTGTCATGAAGTGATGGGACCAGATGAGATGATGGGACTTTTTTGAATGTTGAATTTTAAGCCAGCTTTTTCACTCTTCTCTTTCACTTTCATCAAGAGGCTCTTTAGTTCCTCTTCATTCTCTGCCATAAGGGTGGTGTCATCTGCATATCTGAAGTTAATTATATTTCTCCCAGCAATGTTGACTCCATCTTGTGCTTCATCCAGCCCAGCATTTCACATGCTGTACTCTGTGTATATGGTAAATAGGCAGGGTGACAAAATTCAGCCTGATGTACTCCTTTCCTGATTTGGAACCAGCCTGTTGTTCCATGTTGGGTTCTAACTGATGTTTCTTGACCGGCATACAGATTTCTCAGGAGGTAGGTAAGGTTGTCTGGAATTCCCATCTCTTGGAGAATTTTCCACAGTTTGTTGTGATCTATATAGTCAAAGGCTTTGGTGTAATCAATGAAGCAGAAGTAGGTGTTTTTCTGGAATTCTCTTGCCTTTTCTATGATCCAGTAGATGTTTGCAATTTGATCTCTGGTTTCTCTGACTTTTCTAAATCCAGATTGAACATCTGGAAGTTCTCAATTCAAGTACTGTTTAAGCCTGGCTTGGAGAATTTTGAGCATTACTTTACTAGTGTGTGAGATGAGTGCAATTGTGTGGTAGTCTGAGCATTCTTTGGCATTGTCTTTCTTTGGGATTGGAATGAAAATTGACCTCTCCCAGTCTTGTGGCCACTATTGAGTTTTCCATATTTGTTGACATATTGAGTGCAGCACTTTCACAGCATCATCTTTAGGATTTGAAATAGCTAAACTGGAATTCTATCACCTTCGTTAGCTTTGTTCATAGTGATGCTTCCTCAGGCCTACTTGACTTCACATTCCAGGATGTCTGGCTCTAGGTGAGTGATCACACCATCATAATTATTTGGGTCATGAAGATCTTTTTTGTACAGTTCTTCTGTGTATCCTTGCCACCTCTTCTTAATATCCTCTGCTTCTGTTAGGTCCATACCATTTCTGTCCTTTATTGTGCACATCTTTGCATGATATGTTCCCTTGGTATCACTAATTTTCTTGAAGAGACCTCTAGTCATTCCCATTCTACTGTTTTCCTTTATTTCTTTGCATTGATCACTGAGGAAGGCTTTCTTATCTCTTTGCTATTCTCTGGAAGTCTGCATTCAAATGGGCATATCTTTCCTTTTCTCCTTTGCCTTTAGTTTCTCTTCTTTTCACAGCTATTTGTAAGGCCTCCTCAGACAATCATTTTGCCTTTTCGCATTTCTTTTTCTTGGGGGTGTTCTTTATCACTGCATCCTGTACAGTGTCACAAACCTCCATCCATAGTTCTCCAGGCACTCTATCAGATCTAATCCCTTGAATCTGTTTCTCACTTCCACTGCATAATCATAAGGGATTTGATTTAGGTCATACCTGAATGGTTCATGGGGTTGCAAAGAGTCAGATACAACTGAGAGACTGAACTGAACTGAATACCTGAATGGTCTAGTGGTTTTCCATACTTTCTTCAATTTAAGTCCGAATTTGGCAATAAGGAGTTCATGATCTAAGTCACAGTCAGCTCCTAGTCTTGTTTTTGCTGACTGTATAGAGCTTCTCCATCTTTGGCTATAAAGAATATAATCAATCTGATTTTAGTATTGACCATCTGGTGATGTCCATGTGTAGAGTCTTTTCTTATACTGTTGCAAGAGGATATTTGCTGTAATCTTCAACTATGCTCCCACAAATGAAACAAAACTCTGGGGGTTTTTTGTAACACTTTTCGACCTCAAGTTTCCTTGAGTTATGTGGAACAACACCCCCTGATATTTCTGCCACTCTATCAGAGCGAGACTCTTGAAATTGTTTTGGATTTTATCAATATCTTGGGTGTATATATGTTACCTCAGTACATGAGCTCTAGCCTTGTTCTCTTTCTGGTTTTGATCTTTGTTTATGGAGTCCAGGTAGCTTCAATGCAGATTTAAGTTTAACTGGAAGTAATGCATGTAAACACAAATGAGCATTGTGTATTTTTTCTATTACTGTTATTGATTATAATGGAATTGACAATTGAATTGGATTCAATAAATATTGAATTTATGCTTCTGTGAAACAACTGAAGAAACAACCCCTGAAAATGGCCAAGATGAGACTCTTTCAATATTCTAAATATGGGTTTTGTTTTTCAGTTAGAGGAAGCTATCTTTCTTGAAAGATTTGATAATTCTCTTTCTGTGTCATTGGGATGTAAGTGATATATCTTAATATTAAGTCTAGTTATCTGTGATCCCTGAGACTGAAGGATAAAAGGGGACTTTGTTATTATTTGGCGGGCTTCCCAGGTGTCCTGAGTGGTAAAGAATTGCCTGCCAATGCAGGTAAATGTAAGAGAGGTGGGTTTGATCCCTGGGTTGGGGAGACCCCCCCACCCCGGAGGAGGGCACAGTAACCCACTCCAGTATTCTTGCCTGGAGAATCCCATGGACAGAGGAACCTGGCAGGCTACAGTCCATGGAGTCTCAAGAGGAAAGACTGAAGCAGCTTAGCACGCATGCACCTTATTTGGTGTGTGAAGTTGCATGGGAAGCATTGTCAAATGACTGATAAGTTTTTTCAGGTTATATTGTATGAGTTAATGTTTTAAATATAGGTAATCTAAAAATTATATGGAATTCCTAAAAATATGGTATGTCCTGATAAGGTATTGTCAGTCCTAATTTCTAACATATGATAAATGATTAATGGATATATCTGAAGTGATTATATATGTAATTTTTATTAAAAAAATTCATTTAGAAAATATTTATTTTCTGTAAATACTACACTTCTTAGATTATCTTAGAGCTTCCATTAAAATTCTATATATGAGTAATATTATTTAATATATTTGATATTTATTAGCAGGAATTATGATTTTGTTGTCATATTTTATGGCTTTATTACCCAATTGAATAATTTTTATGCCTAAATGCAGTCCATGGGGTTGCGAAGAGTAGGACATGACTTGGTTAGTGAACAACAGGCCTGCAATGTGCATTTTAGAGTCCATCTTTTTTTTTGTCTGCCCTGGGTCTTCATTGCTGCACTGGTTTTTCTCTAGTTGTGGTGAGCAGGGGTTCCTCTCTAGCAGTGGCATGCAAGCATCTCATTGCAGTGGCTTCTCTTGTAGAGCACAGGCTCTAGGGCCCATGGGCTTCAGCAGTTACAGCACCTGGACTCAGAACTTGTGATTCCTGAGCTCTAAAACACAGTCTCAGTAGTTGTGACACAGGGGCCTAGTTGCTTCCTCAGTGTGTGGGATCTTCACAGGGACTGAATCTGTGTCTCATTCATTGGCGGATGGATTCTTTAGCCACTGGGGAAGACCCAGATTCCATCATTTTGTAAACTGCCTTTAAATTGCTTTTTAAATTTTTCACAATTTGATGTGTAAAAAGAATGCTCTTTCTTTGTTGCTTTTTTTTTTTCATTTATTTTTATTAGTTGGAGGCTAATTACTTTACAATATTGTAGTGGTTTTTGTCATACATTGACATGAATCAGCCATGGATTTACATGTATTCCCCATCCCGACCTCCCCTCCCATCTCCCTCTCCACCCGATTCCTCTGGGTCTTCCCAGTGCACCAGGCCCGAGCACTTGTCTCATGCATCCAGCCTGGGCTGGTGATCTGTTTCACCCTAGATAATATACATGTTTTGATGCTGTTCTCTTGAAGCATCCCACCCTCGCCTTCTCCCGCAGAGTCCAAAAGTCTGTTCTGTACATCTGTGTCTCTTTCTGCTTTGTATGTAGGGTTATCGTTACCATCTTTCTAAAGTCCATATATATGCGTTAGTATGCTGTATTGGTCTTTATCTTTCTGGCTTACTTCACTCTGTATAATGGGCTCCAGTTTCATCCATCTCATTAGAACTGATTCAAATGAATTCTTTTTAATGGCTGAGTAATATTCCATGGTGTATATGTACAACAGCTTCCCTATCCATTCGTCTGCTGATGGGCATCTAGTTTGCTTCCATGTCCTGGCTATTATAAATAATCTTTGTTGCTTTAATTTGACTTCCTTAGTAATTAATAGAATCAACTATCTCTTTTTAATACTCATTTATATTTATGCTTCTATGAAATACCTGATTTAAATATTTCCTTATTTTTCTTTTGAGAATAATTACATTATTATATTCTGGGTGGATACCATTTGGCTATTATATTATTGCAAATATTTTCTCTTTGAGGGCCAGTAGTCTTTAAAATTTTGTTTGTGGTCATTTTTTTCTCATGAATCTAATCTTTATCTATTCAGATTTATTATATTATTATGTTTCCCTTTGTGACTTTAGCTTTTTCATGCATTCTTGAAAAAATTCTCCCTTGGCCAAAGGCATATATTTGCTCTTCCATATTTTCCTTTACCTTTACATAGAATATTTATGATCTTTAATATATCAGGAGTTATGTTTGAAATAATGTGAAGTGGAGACTTAATGGATATGGTTTTCAAAACTCTTCTCAGAATCATTTACTGAACATCCTTTCTGATTTAAAATGTGACTTTTATATCATAATAAGTTATCATATCTACATGGACCTTAAGGAAGTTTTTCTTTTTATCCTCAGGTCCTAGAGGCCAGGTATACATTTTAAGGTTCATGAAATTCTCTGTAATTTTATGTAAAGCTTTGTGAGTTCAAATGTGACTTTCTCCATAGTAAGTAACCTTAACTTTAATTAAATCCTTAAATAGTTATGCACGTACACATGCACAAGCACACACACATGCAATGTGTTAAAAGAGATTGCCTTAAATGAAGGAGCAAGTAGGTGAACCATTCCACTAGAATCGCTGCTAAGGAATAGTGTTGGTTCTACTAAGTAGGCAGAAATCAAAAAGCATTAGAGATGATGCTGAAAGTTATTGTTTGCTGGATAGGCAGTAAAATGTTTTTTCATTGTATGTAGAGAAAGGCCTTTTAATGTGTTCACTTAAAAATTTCCTTGAAAGTTTTATAGTTTGCCCTATAGCCATCTGGATTTGAGTTTTATTTCTTTTGAATCACTGATCACTGTTTCTAGTTCTAGTACCATAGGGGCAAGTCGGTTTTCTGCTTGAGCTCTCGAGAGCTGAGGCAAATCTGAATTAATCAAAAATTGGCATGTTCTCTCTGGTAAATTTTCAAGGGAGTTTCTTCTATATAGAGTGTTTGATAATATTGAAAACAGCATCTGTTGCAGTTTTTGCTTTGTTCACTGCTTTGTTGAAATTGGATTGTTGGCTCCTTGTCACTATATGGAGGCTTATTGTTTTCTTAATTGAAAGGCCAACAGCTGGCTCTTTATGTTGTGCTTCTCCCCACATGGTTTTAAAACACTCCTTGGTTTAAAATATGAAGTTGCAATTATAAATATCTAAAAATTATCTCATATAGATAAGAGAAGGTTCTGATGCAAAATAGGAAAAACACATGTTAAATTACAAAGAACGCCTTTATTTTAAGCCCAGATGTTTTTTATCTAAAAATTCTCAATAAGTGAACATCCTTCAAAATTAAAATATTATTTGTTATACAAAATAGTTTAACTTGCATTACTTATTAACTTTGTTCCTTCTGTGATATATATGTGTTTACCCCAAAGAAACTGTTCTGATATGGAAGGTAGTCAGAAATTGTCTATAAGGAGAAGGGGCTGAAATAAAACTACACTTTGGGCTTAATGATTGGTTTTGCACAATACTTAAATTTATTGAATTAAACACCATAGGCTCACGAAAAAGGTTCACTGGGTAAAGAGGAAAAAACAGTGGAGCTGTTGGCAGTCATGTGGATATAAAGCACAATATGGAAAGTTTGATAGGTCTCAAACGCACAGCTGTTTTTTTTCCATTAACTATTTGCTGATTTTCAAGGCTTACAAGAGTACATAGAACTAGGTCAACAGTTTCTAAAGTGCAGAATCAAGAGGGGTTCGATGGAGGTAGGAGGGAGGCTCAGGAGAGAGGAGATACATGTATACAAATAACATTCACTCCATCATACGGCAGAAACCAATGTAAAATTGTAAAGCAATTATACTTTAAAACAAAATAAATAAATAAAAAGTTAAATACAGAGTGAAAACTCTTCATTGTGGTGTTAGAAAAGAAAATACCTGCTAGGAGTGAACCTGTCCCTCATACTCTGCAGATCTCCTCTTCAAGGCAAGTGCCAAATTCTGAGGCTGAGGGGTAGATGGTTGGAGAATTGAATTGGAAATCTCTAAATAACAGAGCAAGACAGCCCTCTGTCTTTTGGTGCTATTGACAAAGAGATATGCCAGGCACTCAATCAGAAATCAGAGGCACATTCACGTGCAACCCAGATGAAGACCATGTAGAGGAAATTTACACTCACCAAAATGTAAATAAACCCCAGGCCAGTCCAGTGCCTGTCTGGACTGAAGTGAATGGATCCCACCCTGGTCCTAACAGAGGAAAAAGGGGATAGCATGCAAGCATAACATTCTAAGAGCCTCTGTGATTCTTTTGCCATGAAGTCCAGGATATCATAAAAATATATAATACATATACAAGAGTCAACAATGTATGACCAGCAATGAAGAGAATAAGAAAACAGAGATAGACACATTACACAAAATCAGTTTATTATTATTATATTGTAGGACATGCTTGTAATTTTCCTCTTTTGATTTTTCTGTCTTTGGTTATAACGTATATGAATAGGGCACATAAGAATTATAATCTTAACTATAAAGCATTTACTACATACTTACTACCTAAATCCTGAATAGCTTCATTTTTATTAATTTCAATTCATAATGACAATCTCAAGTGTTGTTAAAGTTAATAATTTGGAATTATCAATAACATGATAAATGTTAATATCAGACATATAATTTGGAATATAAAATGGAAAATCAAATACATGAATTTGCAGCGATAAATTTTTAATTGGTTAAATGTATAGCTGCTTTTCTTTTTCAAATAAATTTTGTGCAGTACTTTCAGTGGATACAAAATCATCCCTTTTTTAACACTGAGAGTTTCTTTTAGGGAGAAGAAATTTAACCTATGATTATCATTCATTAAGGGTGGGTCAGTGCAGTTGATGGGCTCCTACTGTTGACATCCAAAAATGAAATATAATTAAGTGGATATCACAAAGATAATAATTAACTGAACTGAGAGAGGTCTTTTTAAATATTATATAAGTTAAGATTAATTGGAACATTCCCCAAACTCCTTAAGTAACTCATTTTTCATTGATAGTGTAGTAGACAAATTGCATTCAGGGTAGATATCATAAAAAATGTGATTTCTGTAATTCCCTGCTCTTTGTTAGCAAACTGCTAAATTTTGTATATAACATGAATTGAATTTTTTAAATAAATCAAAAAAAATTTTAGCTTATTTTTTTCTTAGGTTGTTTTAATATAAATGTCAATTAACATATGTTAATCATCTAAAGTGAAAATCATTTAGTCGTGTCCGACTCCTTGCGACACCATGGACTATATGGAATTCTCCAAGCCAGAATACTGGAGTGGGTAGCTATTCTCTTCTCCAGGGGATCTTCCCAACCCAGGGATTGAACCCAGATCTCCTGCATTGGAGGCAGATTCTTTATTGTCTTAGCCACCAGGGAAGCCCATTTAGCATCTAAAATATTCATGATATGGATTTCAGCACTGGGAAAAGAGTTAACAAAATATAACCCCAATATATTCTAGGTACTAAAATCTTTATTTTCAAAAAAAT
This sequence comes from Odocoileus virginianus, assembly GCF_023699985.2. Taxonomy (NCBI): domain Eukaryota; kingdom Metazoa; phylum Chordata; class Mammalia; order Artiodactyla; family Cervidae; genus Odocoileus; species Odocoileus virginianus. The sequence continues at coordinate 62,290,460 of NC_069684.1, forward strand.
TGTATGAGTGTACATTTCTTTTTACAATAAGAAAAACATTAAGTTCTTCCATCAAAGGTCATCAGTTTTTTGTGTCTCAGATTATTCTCTCTAATAGCTTAAATCCAACAGACTTTGAACCCAAATATACTAACTGAGCACATGTTTAATCACAATGGTTACTAGAACCAAAGTCTGCTTATAATACAATTGAACATTATTATTGAATGTAGTAGAAAACCATATTGACTTCTTTCACTTCAACTTATTTCTGTGAAACTCAAGTATACTTTAATGATGCCTGGAAATCAGATCATACTTTCCTTTTCTGTTTAACCTGTCACTATTATAGACAACTATTTTACATTTTCTCTTCTTTCCTCAAATAGCCAACACGTCTCTGCCATCCTCGCTTTTAACTTAATATTTCTCCTCATTGATATGTTGTTTCAGTTTGCTCCTTCACTGAATCTGCTCTTTACAAAACTGCCAATAACTTTAATATGAGTAAAATAAATGACCAATTCACAGCTTTCATTCTTTTTTTTTTTCATTTATTTTTATTAGTTGGAGGCTAATTACTTTACAATATTGTAGTGGTTTTTGCCATACACTAACAGCTTTCATCTTATTTGATGAAATATATCAGAGTTATTCATGTTATGCAGTGGCAAAAATATAGTAAACCACTTGCCTATAATAGCTTAAAGCTCTCGATCTGGGGGTGGCAAACTTTTTTTTTTTTTTTTTTTTTTTTTTTGTAAAAGACTAGAGTGTTTTGGGTTTTGTGGGTCACATGCTCTCTGTTACAATTATTCACTTCTGCCACCACGGCAAGAAAATGACCATAAATGAAATGCAAGTAAATAGGTATGTCTGTATCCTAATAAAATGTTGTTTACTGAAATAAGTGACCTGCTGGATGCAGAGGCTGACAAAGAGAATGTAAGAGCACAAGCTTATAATCACTGGCTACTTTACACAAGGTGTGACAAAAATGTTACCTCAGTAAAGAATCGGCCATTATGAAAGCTGAAATTCAGAGCCTTACAGGTTGGAAGAAAAAAAATATCTTAAACCTAAATAGTCAAAGGTACAAATAAAAAATATTTTTAAGGACTTCGCTGATGGTCCAGTGGTTAAGAATTCACCATGCAGTGCAGGAGGCCAGTTCGATCCCTGCTTCAGGAACTGGGATCCATATGCTGAGTCCATGGGGTCGCAAAGAGTCGGACACAACTGAGTAACTGAACTGAGTGACTAAACTGACTGAGAATAAGAGTCTGTGTGACCCCATGGACTGGAGCCCGCCAGGCTCCTCTGTCCATGGGTTTCTCCAGGCAAGGATACTGGAGTGGGTTGCCATGTTTTTCTCCAGGGGATTTCCTTGACCCAGGGATTGAACCCGCGTCTCTTATGTCGCCAGCACCAGCATGCGGGTTCTCTATCACTAGTGCCACCTGGAAAGCCCAGGATATGAGAGCAGGGGCTCCGCCCAATATGTGTCAGCTGAAAGTTCACTATTGCTATGTAGAGGGATTGTTGTATGGCTCCAATGATCTCTTCCCAAAAGGTGGGTGTTTACTGTGGTTATGCTGTCCCAAAGCTACATTTTACTGGGTTTGTGGAGAGTATATCATGCGTGTGTGCATGTTCAATCACTTCAGTCATGTCTGACTCGTTGTGACCCTATGGGCAGTAGCCCACCAGGCTCCCCTGTCCATGGGATTCTCCAGGAAAGACTGCTGGAGTGGGTTGCCATGCCCTCCTCCAGGGGATCTTCCTTGGTAATATATTACTTGTCTTCTTAATTCATGAGCTTCGAGACTTAGACCAGATATGAGGTTTTCCCAATAGCCTGAACATAGAGTGTGATAAACTGCTGTGAATGATTTTTGAGTTGTCTTCCTTGAGTAGGGGTCAGTATATTATGTATGAGTGAAAGATTGAATATACTATCCACTAGAATTATTTGCAAACATGGAGTGCTGTCACTTCAAAAACAAGCCATATCTCTTTATTTATTTTGTTTGTTTGGAACCTGATCTGCCTCCTAAGTAAAAGGAAATAAAGCAAAAATAAATAAATGAGACCTAATTAAACTCAAAAGCTTTTGCATAGCAAAGGAAACCATCAACAAAATGAAACAAAACAAAACAAAACAAAAAGAATCCCAGCAACTATGAGTGACATTCTAAAAAAAATAAAAGAAACAATAAACAAATGGTTTTAATTCCAGGGCTTATCTGTGTCAAGAAGGTCATTCACAGAATATACAATATCTACATATAAAATATTTAAAGAAACAAATCAGATAGTTTCTTAAATAAGCAATCAACAAAGAAAGTGTGAGAAATAAATTTGGAAATAGGCTGAAAATAAAAGTTGTAGAAAAAAAAAACAAAACTTATACCCAAAATTCAATAGGTGGTTTAGGCAATTACTAAATTACAGGAAAAGGGCCTATGGTCATCACACTAAATATATTTTTTTTAAGTAAAATAAAATAAAATTTGACATTTAATCTTTTCTTTTTTGTTTCTGAGATAGAAGGTTTTAGAATATCTGAGATACAGACAAAATTATTTAACCTAATAAAGATAAGGTGGAAAATATTTTCCATAACTATAGCTCTAGATGACAATAATGAGAGGCATGTCCTTTGTAAGTAGGGACAAATCCATTATCACTACTTACATTAGATAATGTAGGAGGTGATAGAGCAAAGGGTAAAAGAAACACAAAAGCTTGAGGATTAGAAAGATGGCAATTATTTATCATTTGCAGTTAATGTGATTGTTTAGATGAGGTAAAGATGATACAGACACATTATCAGTATTAAAGAAAATAGTATAAACTGGTAATATTGGAAACAGGAAAAATATACAAAAAGAATCAGTGTTAGGGAACTCTGCTCAGTACTCTGTAATAACCTACATGGAAAAATAATTTGAAAAATAATAGATAAACATATATGTATAACTGAATCACTTTTCTATATGCCTGAAACTAACACAACATTGTTAACCAGTTATACCCCCAATATAAAATTAAAACATAAAGATAAAAAATGTTTTTAAAATTAAGATAATAAAGTCAGTGTTTACCAACAACACTTAGAAGTTTAAATATCACAGTAAAATAAATATCTAGAAATTAATGTAACAAAATAAATGCAATACACGTAGCAAGACTGAAAATGTAAATCTAGTGAAAAATCGCTGAAACTCTGAAACAATGAGATATTCCAAATATCAATAGATAGAATGAATGAATATCATAAAAATGTCATGTCTTCACTATAGATACAAACAGAACTACACACTCAATGATTTGAAAATTTATATAGAATAGCAAAGAACTGAAAATATTTTAAATCTTTCTGAAGAAGAAAAATGTGGAAGAAAAAAAGCCTTTATAAAATCCAGAGACTTATTTAAAGCTATAGCAATTTAGAAATGTAAAATGTGTACAAGGAGAGGCAAATTGACATATAGAAGAAAATAGTGAACTCAGAAATAGATCCATACAAATATGCCACTTTGATTTAGAGCTGAGGTAGCAAAATGAGCAGCAAATATTTGTTATCCATATGGAAGGAAGAGTGAAATTGAATTTTTCAATTTATTTCATTGAAATGAAATTCTTCCTCAAAACATATCCACAATTCATTGTAGATGACTTAAAACTTGAAATTCCATAGACAAAGCTTTATAGTGTTTGGGGGAATATATAGACAAATATATTTTTTATATTGGGAGATAGAAGTCTTCTTAAACAGGTCATGAAAGTTTTTTTTCATTATTAAAGAAAATGAGCATTCAAAATGTGGCAATATTAAGTTCAAAATTTTCTGTTCTTCCAACAGTATCTTATAAAGTATAAAATCATGCTATAAACTTAGGAAATATTGATAACACATATGATATAAAACAATATTTTTGAATAACATATACTAACATGTGTTATAATAATTGGACAATTGAATTAAAGATGTACTGAGCAAGACCCTTCCCACCAGAGCAAGACTAGGTTTTACCCACAGCCAGTCCCTCCCACCAAGAAGCTTACACAAGCCTCTTATCATCATCCATCGAAGGAAAGACAGAATGAAAACTACAATAACAGAAAACCAACCAAACTGATCACATGGACCACAACCTTGTCTAACTCAGTGAAACTATGAGTCATGCCATGCAGGGCCACCCAAGACAGAAACGTCACGGTGGAGAGTTCTGACAAAACGTGGTCCACTGGAGAAGGGAATGGCAAACCACTTCAGCATCCTTGCCATGAGAATTCCAAGAACAGTATGAAAAGGCAAAAAGATAGGACACTGAAAGATGAACCCCCTCCCCCCCACCCCAGGTCTTTAGGTGCCCCAAATACTACTAAAGAAGAGCAGAGAAATAGCTCTAGAAGGAATGAAGAGACTGAGCCAAAGTGGAAACAACACCCAGTCATGAATGTATCTGGTGGTAAAAGTAAAGTCCAATGCTGTAAAGAACAATAGTGCATAGGAACCTGGAATGTTAGGTCTACAAATCAAGGTATTTGGAAAATGGCCAAACAGGAGATGGCAACAGTGAGCATCAACATTTCAGGAATCAGCAATCTAAAATGGACTGGAATGCGTGAAATTAACTCAGATGACCATTGTATCTACTACTGTGGGCAAGAATCCTTTAGAAGAAATGGAGTAGCCTTCATAGTTAACAGAAGAGTCCAAAATGCAGTACTTGGGTGCAATCTCAAAACTGACAGAATGATCTCTATTCAGCTCCAAGGCAAGCCATTCAATATTACAGTAATCCAAGTCTATACCTCAACCACTAATGCCAAAGAAGCTTAAGTTGAATGGTTCGATGAATACATACAAGACCTTTTAGAACTAACAGCAAAAAAAGATGCCCTTGTCATCTCAGGGGACTCGAAAGCAAAGTAGGAAATCAAAAGATACCTGAAGTGACAGGCAAGATTGCCTTGGAGTATAAAGTGAAGCAGGGCAAAGGCTAAGAATTTTGCCAAAAGGACGCACTGGTCATAGAAAGCACCTTCTTCCAACAACACAAGAGATGACTCTACACATGGACAGCACCAGATGGTCAATACTGAAATCAGATTGTTTATATCTTTGCAGTCTAAGAAAAAGTCAAAGTGAAAGAGGAGACTGAAAAAGTTGGCTTAAAGCTCAACATTCAGAAAATTAAGATCGTGGATTCTGGTCCCATCACTTCATGGCAAATAGGTGGGGAAACAGTGGAAACAGTGACCGACTTTATTCTCTTGGACTCCAAAATCACTGCAGATGGTGACTGCAGCCATGAAATTAAAAGACTCTTGCTCCTTGGAAGAAAAGTTATGACCAACTTAGACAGCATATTAAAAAGCACAGACATTACTTTGCCAATGAAGGTCTACCTAGTCAAGGCTATGGTTTTTCCAGGAGTCATGTATGGATGTGAGAGTTGGACTATAAAGAAAGCTGAGCAATGAAGAATTGATGCTTTTGAACTGTGTTGTTGGAGAAGACTCTTGAGAGTCGCCTGGACATCAAGGAGATCCAACCAATCCATCCTATAGGAAATTAGTCCTGAATATTCATTGGAAAGATTGATGCTGAGTCTGAAACTTCCAATATTTTGACCACCAAATGCAAAGAACTGACTCACTGGAAAATACCCTGATGCTGGGAAAGATTGAAGGCAGGAGGAGAAGGGGACAACAGAGGATGAGATAGTTGGATGGCATCACCAACTTAATGGACATGAGTTTGAGTAAACCCTGGGATTTGGTGATGGACAGGGAGGCCTGGCATGCTGCAGTCCATGGTGTCACAAAGAGTTGGACACAACTGAGCAACTGAGCTGAACTGCACTGAACTGAAGATGGAGAAGCTTATACAGTCATCAAGAACAAGACTGGAGCTGACTATGACTCATATCATGAAGTCCTTATTGCAAAATTCAGACTTAAATTGAAGAAACTAGGGAAGAAAACACTAGGCCATTAAGATATGACCTAAATCAAATATTTTCCTATTATACAGTGAAAGTGACAAATAGATTGAAGGAGTTACATCTGATAGAGTGCTTAAGGATCTGTGGACAAAGGTTCGTGATATTGTAGAGGAGGCAGTGATCAAAATCATTCCCAAGAAGAAGAAACACAAAGAGGCAAAATAGCTGTTTGAGGAGATCTTAAAAATTGCTGAGAAAAGAAGAAAAGCAAAAGACAAAGGCAAAACAGAAAAATATACCAATCTGAATGCAGAGCTCCAAAGAATAGCAAGAAGATATATAAAAGCCTTCCTAAGCAAACAGTGGAAAGAAAAATAGGTAAATAATAGAATGGGAAAAGACTAGAGGTCTTTTCTGATTCAAGAAAATCAGAGATATCAAGGGAACATTTCATGCAAAGATGGGCACAATAAAGGATAAAAATGTTATGGACCCAACAGAAGCAGAAGATATTAAGAAGATGTGGCAAGACTACACAGAAGAACTATACAAAAAAGATATTAATGACCCAAATAACCACAATTGTTTGATCCCTCACTTAGAGCCAGATATCTAGGAGTGTAAAGCCATGTGGGCCTTAGGAAGCATCACTATAGTCAAAACTAGTGAATGTGATGGAATTCTAGCTGAGCTATTTCAGATCCTAAAAGATGATGCATTTAAAGTGATGCACACAATATGCCAGCAAATTTGGAAAACTCAGCAGTGGCCACAGGACTGGAAAAGGTCAGTTTTCATTCCAGTCCCAAAGAAAGACAAAGTCAAAGAATGTTGAAACTATTCCACAATTGCACTCATTTCACACACTTGCAAGGTAGTACTGAAAATTCTCCAAACTAGACTTCAACAGTACGTGATCTGAGAACTTCTAGATGTTCAAGCTGGATTTAACAAGGTCAGAGGAATCAGAGATCAAATTGATGACATCCACTGAATCACAGAAAAAGAAAGATAATTCCAGAAAAAGATCTACTTCTGCTTCATTGACTACACTAAAGCCTTTGAATGTGTGGATCACAATGAACTGCAAAAAAAAAATACTTAAAGAGATGGGAACACCAGACCACTTTATCTGCATCCTGAGAAACCTTTACGCATGTCAAGAAGCAATAGATAAAAACGGTTATGGAACAAAGCTGGTTCAAAGTTGGGAAAGGAATAGTCAAGGCTGTTTATTGTCGCCCTGCTTATTTAACTTATATGCAGAGTACATCATGAGAATGTTGGGCTGGATGAAGAACAAGCTGGAATCAACATTGCTGGGAGAAATGTCAACAACCTCAGATATGCAGATGACACCATCCACCACCTGATGTCAGAAAGCAAAGAGGAACTAAGAGTCTCTTAATGAAGGTGAGAGAGGAGAGTGAAAAAGCTGGCTTAAAAGTCAACATTCATAAAATGAAGATCATAACCTATGGTCCCATCACTTCATTGCAAATAGATGGGGACACAATGGAGACAGTGGTAGACTTTATCTTCTTGGGCTCCAAAATCACTGCAGATGGTGACTGCTGCCACGAAATTAAACAACTCTTAGAGAGAAAATCTATGAAAAATCTAGGCTGCATATTGAAAAGCAGAGATATTACTTTGCTGGAAAAGTCTGTATAGTCAAAGCTATGGTTTTTTCAGTAGTAGTGTACGGATGTGAGAGTTAGACCATAAGGAAGGCTGGATGCCAAAGAATTGATGCTTTTGAGCTGTGGTGTTGGAGAGTCCCTTGGACTCTTTTGAGAGTCCCTTGGACTGCAAGGAGATCTAACCAGTCCATCCTAAAGGAAATCAATCTTGAATATTCATTGGAAGGACTGATGCTGAAGCTGAAGCTCCAATATTTTGGCCACCCAATGTGAAGAACTGACTCATTGGAAAAGAACCTGATGCTGGGAAAGATTGAAGGCAGGTGGAGAAGGGGATGACAGAGAATGAGATGGTTGATGGCATTACTGACTCAATAGGCATGAGTTTGAACAAGCTCTCGGAGATGGTGAAGGACAAGGAAGCCTGGGCGTGCTGCACTCCACAGTGTCACAAATAGTCAAACACAACTGAGGGACTGAACAACAAAAGAGTATATAGTGATCTATATAAAGAATATGTAATAGGAGGACAATGTTTTAATAATCTTCTCCAGTATAACAAACCATTCTAAAATGCTGGATGAAAAGAAGTGCCATACATTTTTTTCATAGTTCTGTGACATATCATGTTTTGGATGGATTACTTATGGGCTACATTGCTGACTTGGGTTGAGAGACACAAGCAGAAAAATTCTGGACATCATGATCTTATTTCAGCCACCAGCTTTGGGTGGCTCAGTGGTTGACTGGCTGGGACTGTGGCATATTATTCTCATATCTCCCAAATCCTCTCACCATATGATTTCATACTCCCTGTTAGCCAGGCTTCTTTACATGATGGCTTAGGGCTCTGAGAGCACAGAAGGGCATATGAAGGGCTTTTTAAGCCTAGGGACAGAGATAACACAAGGCCCCTTCTGTCTCATCCTATACATCAAAACAAGTCACAGACTGGAGGGGAGGAAACTCAGATGCTCACCTTTGTTAAGAGAAACAGCTTTAGAAAACTTTTAGGATTAGAGAATCTTTGAGATTCCCTTATTTTTGTTCCTTATTCTTTTTTTTTCCCTTTTTTTTTGATAAATTAATTTGTTTATTTTAATTGGAGGCTAATTACTTTACAATACTGTAGTGGGTTTTGCCATACACTGACATGAATCAGCCATGGGTGTACATGTGTTTCCCATCCTGAACCCCCCTCCCACTTCTCTCTCCATCCCATCCCTTAGGGTCATCCCAGTGCACCGGCCCTGAGTGCCGATGATCTGGTGATCTATTTCACATATGGTAATATACATGTTTCAGTGCTATTCTCCCAAATCATCCCACCTTCGCCTTCTCCCAGAGTCCAAAAGTCTGTTCTTTATATCTGTGTCTCTTTTGCTGTCTTGCATATAGGGTCATAGTTACCATCTTTCTAAATTCCATACATATGCATTATTATACTGTGTGTTATTATATGCGTTATATTCTTTCTGACTTACTTCACTCTGTATAGTAGGCTCCAGTTTCATCCACCTCATTAGAACTGATTCAAATACATTCTTTTTAATAACTAAGTAATATTCCATTATGTATATGTACTACAGCTTTCTTATCCATTCATCTGCTGATGGACATCTAGTTTTCAAACACTTTTTTAAAACAATCTACCATGCAAACTCATACAAAAAGAGCAAATGTCATAAGTAGACATTCTCCACCAGAAAAAAACAAACAAACAAACAACTAATAACCATAAAAAGAATCACTCAGCAGCATCAGCCTCATGATTAATCAAAGTAAAATAAGACCACAATGAGTTTCTGTTTCTCAAGTATTTGACTGACTGGCAAAAGAAATAAAATAAAATCTGACAATATCAAATATGGGGGAGCTTCATATTTCTAAGATTCCTTATTTTTTAAGAAATAAGGGTATTAAGTGATACCACTTTCAGGTAAATGATTCAGCATTGTCTTGAAATGTTGAGCATCCCCATATTTTGGGTGCTAAGTCACCTCAGTCATGTCTGTGCTCCTTGCCACCAGTCTTCCCAAACATGTTCCTCCTTTGTACTTAGTCAAGAGCTTATTCATATGTCTAGTATTTTATGCACAATGAATGGCCACTGTTACATTTATACAATGAAATAATACTGCAATATTTCAGATTTAAGAACAGTAATTACACTGTGTGAATCAGGATAAATGATAGGTGAAGCTACTTCTAATATGTTTTAATTCCTATGTTTGCAAAATATTTCATGTAGTATAGGAGCAATTTTCCAATCCCACTGTGTCATATTGTTTGTGTGTATATATGTATATTATAGATCTCTCCCCATTTAAAAAGATTTTATTTTATCAAATAATCGAAATTGATGATGATTCATTTCATATCAATTCAATTAAGTTCAGTCTCTCAGTCATGTCTGACTCTTTGCAACACCATAAATTGCAGCATGCCAGGCTTCCCTGTCCATCACCAACTCCCAGAGCTAGCTCAAACTCATGTTTATTGAGTCAGTGATGCCATATAACCATGTCTTCCTCTGTCATCCCTTTTTCCTCCTGACTTCAATCTTTCCCAGCATCAGGGTCTTTTCCAATGAATCAGTTCTTTGCATCAGGTGGCCAAAGTATTGGAGCCTCAGCTTCAGCATCAGTCCTTCCAATGAATATTCCAGATTGATTTCCTTTAGGATTGTCTGGATGGATCTCCTTGCAGTCCAAGGGACTCTCAGGAGTCTTCTCCAACACAACAGTTCAAAAGCATCAATACTTCAGTGCTCAACTTTCTTTATAGTCCAACTCTCACATCCATACATGACTACTGGAAAAGCCATAGCTTTGACTAGACAGACTTTGTTGGCAAAGTAATTTCTCTGCTTTTTAATATGCTGTCTTGGTTGGTCATAACTTTTCTTCCAAGGAGCAAGCGTCTTTTAATTTCATGGCTGCAGTCACCATCTGCAGTGATTTTGGAGCCCCAAAATATAAAGTCAGCCACTGTTTCCATTGTTTCTCCATCTATTTGCAATGAAGTGATGGGGCCAGATGCCATGATCTTAGTTTTCTGAATGTTGAGCTTTAAGCCAACTTTTTCATTCTCTTCTTTCAGTTTCATCAAGAGGCTCTTTAGCTCATTGCTTTCTTCCATAAGGTTGGTGTCATCTGAATATCTGAGGTCATTGATATTTCGTCCAGCAATCTTGATTCCAGCTTGTGGTTCATCCAGCCCAGTGTTTCTCATGATGTACTCTGCATATAAGTTAAATAAGCAGGGTGACAATATACAGCCTTAATGTTCTACTTTCCTGATTTGGAACCAGTCTGTTGTTCCATGTCCAATTCTAACTGTTGCTTCTTGACCTGAGTACAGATTTCTCAGGAGGCAGGTCAGGTGTTCTTGTATATTCATCTGTTGGAGAATTTTCCACAGTTTGTTGTGATCCACATAGTCAAAGGATTTGTAGTAGTCAATAAAGCAGAAGTAGATACTTTTCTGGATCTCTCTTCCTTTTCCATGATCCAACAGATGTTGCCAATTTGTTCTCTGGTTCACCTGCCTTTTCTAAATCCAACTTGAACATCTGGAAGTTCACGGTTCACATACTGTTGAAGCTTGACTTGGAGAATCATTTCATGTAACTGTGCTATATTCTATGCATTTGTATTTTATAGACAATGAATTAATGATAGGAATTCTATTTTGTGATAATAGATATTTACTAGAGAAAAATAGTACTTCTTTAACTACCTTCTGGTCCTCTAAAGACATTCTGTGTCTACATAAGCTATGAAAGTTAGTTTTGATAGTTTCTATTCTGAATATAAATATCTATAATACAGTCAGCATTTTTGAAAACACTGTAATCATATATTACTTAGGGAATTTCTATATAGACATGATGCACAAATAGTCCTGGCTGATCTTTTTATTTTTGGCTGTGCTGCGTTTTTGCTGCTCAGCACAGGTTTTCTCTAGATTTGGTGAGCGTGGGCTACTCTCGAGTTCCGGTGCACAGGTTGCTCTTTGTAGTGGCTTCTCTTGTTGATGAGCATGGGCTCTAGGGCATACAGGCTTCAGTAACTGTGACTCATGGGCTCTAGACCACAGGCTCAGGAGTCGTGGTGCACCAGCTTAGCTGCTCAAATGCATGTGGAATCTTCCAGGATGAGAGATTGAACCCGTGTCTTCTGAACTGCCAGACAGATTCTTCACCACTGAGTCACCAGGGAAGCCCCTAGCTGATAAAATTGCTGTGATATTTATTTCTGATAATATTTTGACAAATTTTAGGAGTTTTTTTCAAAAGTTATATGTGCCTAGCAGGCTTTCCTAACCATTAATATATGAAAGATGCTAGTTAATTTTATGTGGTTTCACTGGTTTCTTAAATCTAAGACTTTGGAAATTTCTCTTCAGTTCATTGTTGTTGTTCAGTCACTCGGTTGTGTTTGACTTTTGCAACCCCGTGAATGGCAGAACACCAGACTTCCCTATCCTTCACCATCTCTCAGAGTTTGCTCAAACTTGTGTCCATTGAGTTGGTGATGCCATCCAAACATCTCATCCTCTGCCGCCCCCTTCTCCTGCCCTCAAATTTTTTGAGCATTAGGGTCTTTTCTGATGAGTCAGCTCTTTGCATCTGTAGCCAAAGTACTAGAACTTGAGCTTCAGCATCATTCCTTCCAATGAATATTCAGGGTTGATTTCCTTTAGGATGGACTGGTTGGATCTCCTTGCAGTCCAAGGGACTCTCAAGAGTCTTCTCTAACACCACAGTTCAAAAGCATCAATTCTTTGGTTCTCAGTCTTCTTTATGGTCCAACTCTCACAACCATACACAGCTACTGGAAAAACCATAGCTTTGACCATATGAACCTTTGTCAGCAAAGTGATGTCTTTTCTTTTTAATGCACTGTTTAGGTTCATCATAATTTTTCTTCCAAGGTGCACAAGTCTTTTAATTTCATGACTTCAGTCACTGTCCCCAGTGATTCTGAAACCCAAGAAAAGAAATTCTGTCCCTGTTCCTATTTTTCCCCCATCTATTTGCCATGAAGTAATGGAACCAGATGCCATGATCTTTGTTTTTTGAATGTTGAGTTTTTAAGACAGATTTTTCAGTGTTTTCAGTTCTATATATTTAATTTTATTATTACACCTTTTTTCAGCAAATTTGCAAGGAAATGTAGTGCATTGAGTAAAATACTGAAAGCATTTGGATTGTTAGACATTTTAATTATGAAGCTTCTCATTTCATGTCTTTGTTTGTCATAAAAGCAGATAGTTATTGAGGCAGTTATAGCTACCTGAACATAAAAAGCCAGGACTATTTCAAATGTTCATGCCAACATCATGCATATATCTAACAGTGAGATGGAGTATTCTGTCTGCAATTATGTTTGATTGGTTTTATTTGTCATTTCCAGGCAGTCTTAAATGAATAACCAAAAAATAGTTCATCAATTCCTCAATATAAAATGATTCATTATTGTAGAATGTGATAGTCTCAAAACATTGTTTCCAAAAAATGATTACCTTGCCAAAAGTAAAAGTGTCCCATCTCCTCTGAGAGCACAATAATTCAAGGCTGGAAATGTAGTTTTGTTCCATGCCTCAGTGGATTGAGCACATTTTAGCATACTGTCTAAACTCATGAATAAAAGGACAGGAAAAATTGCAAATGAAATTTATGAAGTACAGTATGTTCTTCTATTGTTAACCTAACTTTCCAGTTGTAAAGAATATGGCTATCTCAAAAGAGTTATTTCTCCCTATAATCTCTATCATTTAATCAATTGTATAATTAATACTGCTTAAAGAGGATATAGAATTCAGTAATCTTTCTAATAATGGAATGAAACAAAGATGTAATCTAAGGACATAAAAGTAATGGAAAAATTGACACAGATTTTAATGAGAGTTCCTTGTAAAAATCTTTAACGATTATCCTTTTGGAAGTGAAGGGACTTTTTTCTTAGCAAGTCTCATTGTTAAAGCAGAAAGATAATGCAAGAAAAGATACAGAACTAGAATATAGGAATGCATAGAAAATCCTAAGATTTGAGATTATGGAGTCAGTTGACTCAAACTTATGCTTTATTATTTCTGAAAGTTCTTTGTAAGAATAGTTTTTAAAGACATGTTTGAAGTACATTTAAACTCTATTTCAATTAAGATTATGTATAAGTAACTATTTTAATCTAGAATTGCCCCTTGCTACCTATGTAATTTTAGACTAGTGATTTAATTTTTCTATGCCTCTGTTTCCTCATCTGTAAACTAGAATAATGGAAATGACAAACTATCGTCCTATTACAAGAATTACATCAAATTATAAATGTAAGGATCTTGCTTTACCCAAGTTATGCCCTACTCTTTGTGACCCCCATGAACTGTAGCCCACCATGCTCCTCTGTCCATGGGATTCTCCAGACAAAAATACTGGAGTGGGTGGCCATTCCTTTCTCCAAGGGATCTTCCCAAAACAAGAATCAAACCCAGGTGTCCTGCATTGCAGGCAGGTTCCTTACCATCTGAGGCACTAAGGAAAAAGGCAGGCCTTTATGTTGGCTTGTGAAGGTGATCCCTCACCCTTCCCAGGAATGAGAGAAGACTCATTATCACTAGAGATAGAGAAGGTACTGGGTTCAGTCTGGCTAAACAGAGCTTACCAAATTAATCCTTATTTATAACTAGTTTAACTTATGTATTTGCCTGTCCCCATGGTACCACCCCCAGAAATCTAAATCCTTTTCCTTTCTCTAATCACTTATTTAATTGCATTTTTGAAAAATGGCATATAACCCCCTTGAGTCTAGTTGTTTCTTCAGGTTCTCACTTCTTTTCTGCGAAACCCCTTGCTTATAAAAATATTAACATCAGTTACATTTTTATGCCGTTTCTCTTGTTCATCTGCCTTTTATCAGTGTAATATGCAGGCCCCACTTATATATATTAAGAGGGTAGAGGAAAAGTCTTTCCTCCTCAGTGGGATGTTTTTGGGAGTTGTTAAGTATGAGGATTCATTTGGGGAAAGATTTCATATTTCATAGAGGAAATTGTATTTGAACTACTTCCTAGAAGATGAAAGAGATTGCCAAGGTAGGAAATGGACAGACAATGGAAAAATCACGGACTTTATTCTGTGCATAGTGGGGAACTGATGCTGATTTGGGACATTAGGAAGTGATGTTGCATTGTATGTGTGTGCGTGCACGCTTATGACCCCATGGACTGTCGTCCTCTAGACTCCTCCGTCTATGGGGTTTTCCAAGTAGGAATGCTGGAGTGAGTTGCAATTTCCTTCTCCAGGGGATCTTCCTGATCAAGGGTTCTAACCCGAGTCTCTTACATCTTCTACATTGGAAGGCAGATTCTTTACCACTGTGCCACCTGAGAAGCTGCTGTGTAATATTAGATCCTGCTTAATATTAGTTAAAAGGGAAAACCCGAGCTTCTCATGTGGGGTAGAAGGTCACACAGAGGGAGATATTTTAATAGCTTTAGCCTCTGAATGTCTGTGGTTTTGACTAATGACTGATGTTTTTCCCAAAAAACTAGGTAGAATATAACTCTCCCTATTACCACAACATTGCAGGTGAAAGGCAGAGGGTTTAAAAATTAGAGAAACAACAAAAGGTAAATTCAGATCATTTCCAGGTTAAAAAGCAAAAAAAGTATTCAAAGAGCTTATTGGTAGAAAGAATTCTCATTCACAACAAATGGTGACACTGCATTAAAGTTAACTTTGAACAACTGCACAGATTCTGAATACCTTGCAAATAGCACTAAAAACTGACATAAATCCCAACTACATTGTAACACAAATTTCCTATTACATTTTTCTCCCACTAGATTATAACATCCAGAACAGAAATTGTATTATTATCTATTTTATTATTTCCATGAAACAGTTATAGATCTAGTTATTTGCTGAGTAATTTACTGATTGAAAGACAGCAAAAGAGGGGGAAATAGTGATATAAAATAATTCATTAAAATAGGGCCTAAATCCAGTGGTCATGTATGGATGTGAGAGTTGGACTGTGAAGAAAGCTGAACACCAAAGAGTTGATGCTTTTGAACTGTGGTGTTGGAGAAGATTCTTGATTGTCCCTTGGACTGCAAGGAGATCCAACCAGTCCATCCTAAAGGAGATCAGTCCTGGGTGCTCATTGGAAGGACTGATGCTGAAGCTGAAACTCCAGTACTTTGGCCACCTGATGTGAAGAGTTGACTCACTGGAAAAGACCCTGATGCTGGGAGGGATTGGGGGCAGGAGGAGAAGGGGACAACAGAGGATGAGATGGCTGGATGGCATCACCTACTCGATGGGCGTGAATTTGAGTAAACTCCAGGAGTTGGTGGTGGACAGGAAGGCCTGGCCTGCTGCAATTCATGGGGTTGCAAACAGTCAGACACGACTGAGCGACTGAACTGAAATGAACTGAAAGTATCTCAGACGATACTAGAAAGGAAACTATTCTCACAGTTAAAATTAACTAATGAATTTTTCTAATTCTTGCTAAAGAGGAACTGGAGATTTATATTTAAGCCAAACTGTAAACCTTTCAGAAATATAAATATGTGCAGTTAAGTGATTGCAAGATGTAACTAATTTTTCATCTTCAGTTTGTTCATCCTGTTATGTCCACTATTTTTAAGTCCTAAGCAAAAATTCCCAGCAATTTTTTCTGGGCAGCTGTCTCAACTCTGTATTATATGTGACTATTATAATTAAATACTGATACCAAATAGTAGCTAAAATGAGGAAAGAAATATCATCTTCTAAATGAGGCTTTTATGAGATTTATTTCTCCTTGTACATGTCACCAGTGCAACAGTTTTAAAAAGTATTAAAAATAATCACAGGTGGTGCTAGTGGTAAAGACCCTGCCTGCCAATGCAGAAGATGTAAAAGATACGGGTTCATTTTCTGGATCAGGAAGATCCCCTGAAGGAGGGCATGGCAACCCACTCCAGTGTTCTTTTCTGAAGAACGACATGGACAGAGGATCCTGGGAGTCTACAGTCCATGGGGTCACAAAGAGTCGGACATGGCTGAAGCGACTTAGCATGCAATCAAAATAATCACGGAGGTTGTGGTAGAAAAAATCTCCTGCCAATGCAGAAGATGAGGAGACATGGGTTGCATCCCTGGGTCAGGAAGATCCCCTGGAGGAGGACATCGTAACACATTCCAGTATTCTTGCCTGAAAAATTCCATGGACAGAGGAGCCTGGTAGGCTAAAGTCAATAGGGTCATGAAACAGTGGAACATGACTAAGCCACAAAACAGCGACAATAGATCTCTATGTCTCAAAAAAGAAAAAGAAAACAAGATCATTGGAAGTAAAAGGAAGTACCAGTTTACTAGTTTTAAATTTACAATTACATATAGAATAAGATCATGAACAATTACAACGACTAAATGTAAGTTTCCTTTCTGTTGTCTGATGCTAATTGGCTTCAATCATGTCTGACTCTTTGTGACCCTATGTAACCCTCCAGGCTCCTCTCTCCAGGAGATTTTCCAGGCATGAATACTGGAGTAGTTTGCCATCTCCTCCTCCAGAAGATCTTCCTGACTCAGGGATCATCTCTTGGGTCACCTGCATTGGCGGGCAGATTTTTTACCACTAGCCTCACCTGGGAAGCCCCTTTCTTTCTATTAGATATATGTAAAATATTGTTTTAATTACTACAAAATTCTGCTGAATGTGATGTTTTGAAACCATAAGTTTGTTCAATATGAAGAACTCAGCTATAATAAGTGTTTACTTTCTTTGTATTAAGCATATACTATTTTAGACAAGATAATTAGAATTTTCAGGCATAACTCCAGAGACTTTACTGTTATTGGGCTCCAAAATCACTGCAGATGGTGACTGTAGCCATGAAATTAAAAGATGCTTGCTCCTGGGAAGAAAAGCTAAGACCAACTTAGACAGCATATCAGAAAGCAGAGACATTACTTTGCCAAAAAGGTCCATCTAGTGAAAGCTTTGGTTTTTCCAGTAGTCATGTATGGATATGAGAGTTGGACTATAAAGAAAGCTGAGCACCAAAGAATTGATGCTCAAGCTGTGGTGTTGGAGAAGATTCTTGAGAGTTGTTTGGACTGCAAGGAGATCAAAGCAGTCAATCCTAAAGAAAATCAGTCCTTAATTTTCATTGGAAGGGCTGATGCTAAAGCTGAAGCTCCAATACTTTGGCCACCTGATGCGAAGAACTGACTCACTGGAAAAGACCCTGATGCTGGGAAAGATTGAAGGCAGGAGGAGAAGGGGAAGACAGAGGGTGAGATGGTTGAATGGCATCATGGACTCAATGGACATGAGTTTGAGTAAGCTCTGAGATTTGTTGATGGACAGGGAAGCCTGGTGTGCTGCAGTCCATGGGGTCACAAAGAGTCTGATATGACTGAGTGACTGAACTGAACTGAGGCATAACTCAGATTTCATTTTGCAGGTAAGCAAACCTAAAGGAAGGATCTTCAGCCTCCTTTACACGTTTTTCAATTAACACTTACCCTTTGGATCAGCTCGTGTCTCCCCAAGGTAATGCCATGGGCAGCTAAATGATGAACTTGCTCTCCCCAGCTCCCTCAAAAGCACTGAACTATTTTAATTGTTGATCCATGAGGAAAGATGATTGATGTGAGAAAGAAAGTAGGGTTGCTCTCTATCACACTTTATAAAATTCTATTCCATTTATCATTCACTATACAAAAGCCCTTAAGATTAGTTTTGTTTAAAGATTATTTGCATTTAAATTGTGAGGATATTGAAGAGTACTTGTATTTATGGCTGAGGTTAAAAGCTGAAATCATCAGTGGTTTCATCATTTTTGAAGCAATATTCCCTAAAGCAACCCAAAGCACTGAATGTGCTACAATATCTTGTGGAAATTTCTTTGGCTAGAACAATACAGTGGGGTCAACAAAGTAAAAAAGAAAAAAAGTGTCTCTATTTTCTACTAGGTTGTAGCCAAACATATATCCCAGTAGAATAATAGTCCTTGATGTGAGCTGCTCTTTACAAACAAAAATGAAGCTTTTTATTTTCTGAAATTGCAATTGTATAAGCCAATTTTTTCTCAAGTATCATGCAGAGTTAATTGACTTCCAGTAACCTAAATTATGCTGTTACCTTACAGTTCAATTTAAAATTGTTAAGCAGAGAAATTTAGAAATGTTAGAATGAAAACATTAGGCATAAAACAGACTGTAATGTAACATCATAGTGGTTCTAAATAGATTGTGCACAATGTGGGTTATGGCTGTAAATGTAAAACAAAATTATATATCTTCTTCCATTGATTTCAAAGAGTTCACAGGGTTATTCCCATGAAACAAGCAAGCACACTATTGAGTTTTACCAGTAAAGATATCTTATTGGAATAACTCCCAAAATATCTTTCATTTTGAAAGGTTTGGGATACTTATTAAATAGCCTATACATAATACTTCCAAAAGGACCATTTTTTATGTTAAAAGGTTTTTTTTTTTGTAAACCTGATAAATGAAGGAACTTTGTTTTATATGTTTAAAAGGTTTAGCAAACAAGACTAGTTGCTTAAGGCCTAAATAGAACTGAAGACTGTGTATATCTAAAATGAATTTGTTGAAGGAGTAAAATGTTATTTACTCTCCTTGGTGCATGCTGACCTATTCATCTTTATGTAAAATATATATCTGAAATCTAATAATTTAATTTTATAGTCATGTATTTGGTTTATCATGATTGGTAGAATCTACTTTAGAATTACGTGTTATACTATCAATGGTATACTAATTATTAAAGGTTTATTTTTCCTTTCTGTTTTGAAGCAGATGACATGGAAAGGACACACATAATTAAAACATAACAAATCTACTTTCTCATTTATGAATATTTGTTAAATATAGTAACCAAAATATGAAAAATAACAATATCAGTTTATGTTCAGGGTGTTCATGGTTACATGTTCATGAAAACTTTGTCAAGTCCCCTAGTGGCTCAGATGGGACAGTAAAGAATCCGCTTGCAATTCAGGAGTCCCAGGTTGATCCCTGGGTCAGAAGATCCCCTGGGGGAGGAAATGGCTACCCACTCCAGTATTCTTGCCTGGAGAATCCTGTGGACAGAAGAGCCTGGTGGACTACAGTCCATGGAGTTGCAAAGAGTCAGACACGACTGAGCGACTAACACTTTCACTTTCCATATCAGTTTATGCTCAGGGTGTTCATGGTTACACATTCCTGAAAACTTTATCAAATATTCACTCATAGTTTTAAAATTATACATATGTATATAATATTTTATGTATCTTTGTACATAAAAGCTTTTAAACAAAATTCTAAAATGGATATTTTTAGTCTATATACCATATGCACTCTTAACTGACTTGAGGCTGATGTATGGAGCAAATAAAATAAAATACAAATAAAAAGCATTTCTATAAACGGAGGTCAAAATGACACATAGTTGTAATATTATTCTTTGTTGGCCACAGTGCTCACCAGAAATCATAACCTTCTTGATGTTTCTAGATGTCAGGTAAAACCATTTTTAGGAACACAGTACATTTAAACTTCACAGCAGCCTTCTTCCTTCATTCAGAGATATACATCATGTACTTAATCCCCAGATATTGTCTGTGTTCAACTCTTTGCAAACCCATGGACTGTAGTTTGCCAGACTTCTCTGTCCGTGGAACTTTCCAGGCAAGAATACTGGAGATGTTTATTAATTTTTAAGTACCCTTCAGTAGACCTAAGGTGGTGAATAAAGCAGTGCTGGATTGCAGGTCCTGGATCTAGTAACAGCAGAACATTATTTTGGAACAAGGAGACTTCTAAATACTCATCTATTTTATGTGATTACATCCTCTCCACTTCATAAAGTATTGACACAGAATCTATCCTTGGAACAAAATTATAATTACTACCAGAGCTTTTTAAATTTGTATCAGCCCGGTCACAAATTTTAAAGATCATTTGGAATTTTTTCCAATGGTTATGGCATAAATATATTTCTATCTTCTTAAGGATGCATGTGTGAGTGCTATGTCGCTTCAGTCAAGTCCAACCCCTTGGACTATAACCTGCCAGGCTACTCTGTCCATGGGATTCTCCAGGCAAGAGGTACTGGAGTGGGTTGCCTTGCCCTCTTCCAGGGGATCTTCCTGACCCAAGGATCAAATCCACGTCTCTTACATCTCCTGCATTGGTCGCTGGGTTCTTTATGACTAGCACCACCTGAGAAGCCCTTCCTTAAAGATGGTGCATAGTTATTTACTTATTATAACAGAAAACTATTACACATAGAAGTAAAAATTGCATATAAGTCCCTAAAATGTTTCCATTAACTAAATAAGACCAGAAATTAAATATTTTTTGCATTTTCTCAAAAATACTTAAGAACAATAAAAGTGATACTTTGCTAATGTTTCACTATCAAAATAGAGTGAGAGAAAAAATAAGTACCTCTTTCTTTTTATTTTTAAAATGTTTCAGATGCATTAGAGTTTATCCAAATAGTATATCCCTCTTAAGCCACTCCAAATATCAGTAAATGTTACACTGTTAAGAACTTTTCAGTAAAATTTCAGCTCTCTGATTTCCTCAAGAGACTAAGACAAAATCATTTCACCAATCATAGTAAACATTTGATTGTTGTAAAGTCTTTGGGAACATATTTCAACTTTTAGCACAAAGTTAAGTCACCATAAAAAGGGGCCAGAAGAGGAAGAGATGGTCAGATAGCTTCACTGACTCAAAGGAGGTGAATTTGAGCAATCTGTGGGAGATAGCGAAGAACAGGGAAGCCTGGAGTGCTGCAGTCCATGGAGTTGCAAAAAGTCGAACACGACTTAGCAATGGAAACAATAAAAACAACAAAGTCACCCTGTGTATATTGGAATTTCCTTCTCTTATAATAATAATTCTTAGATCCTAACTGCAAAGATGATAGATTTGGAATGTTAGAGATTTAGTTATTTAGTCTTTCATTCAATCTTCATTCATATTAAATCTTTTCAGGTATTTCTGCATATTACAAATATTCTTTGAGTAATTATATTGCCAAATCACAACAAAAATCTTCCTCTAAAAGTCACTTTCACCAACTATGTTGTTTTCCACCAGTGTTTACCCCTTCAAGTCTTTCCTCTCCATGTATGAGACAAAGTGCAAATGCAGCTAGGAGTTAGTAAAGCAACAACCAGTGTCTCCGAGCACATGCTCCGGTTATCTCAGATAATGGGATGACGTGGGGATTGCTAAAACTTAATATATGATGTGCACGCATGTGAAAGAGAAAGAGAGTCAGAGAAGAGAAAATGAAGGGGAAAGAGAAGAAGGCGGAGGGAAAAGGAGAAAGAGAAGGAAGAAGAAACAAGTCAATCAGACACTCAGATAAAAACAGTCAGTCGCATCTGAGGCTTCCTCAACCAGCCCCAGATGATTGTAAGCTCCTTGTCTTGTTTGTACTTTCCCTCATCTACAGCCCAGCACCTCAGATTCCATCCTTAACCTCACACTGCAGGCAGTTAGAACAGAGTTGTGCCAGCTCGACTGCAGGAATGACCCATTCATTCACACCATCCTATATCTAGGCCCTTGGAGAGTGGCCCCCGTCCCTGACTTTACACTTGACTTCATGTCAATGCAACAGGAGCCAACAACTCAGACAGAGGCTTGAAAAGATAATTTTGCACTTTTACTTTCCCTCTTGGAACACTGTCCCTGCTACCAAGACTAACCTCTGGAAGGATGTGAGAAGTATGTGGGGAGAGCAGAGTTATCCGCGGAGACCTTCTACAACAGGGCAGCACTTAGCCTCCACTGATGCAGATGCATGAGCAAGCTCAGCCAGAGAAGAACTTCTCAGCCAATACACACACTAGTGAGAAATCATAAATGTCTGTTTAAGTCATTACTTCTTGCAGTGCTTCATTACCAACAATAACTAACTCATGTAGGAATGGTCATTGAAAGTGTCTAATAAAGGGCTGATTTTCATAGACTCAGACTCTGGATTTCCAGACTCAGAGAATCCAGGCACTTCAGTCATTCTGGGTGGTGGATAAGAACAGGACTGCTGAGCCGCGCAGTAGCTGCTGAGCCCCCCAAATCTCTCTGTAGCAGCAGCATTTGACTCTGGTCAATACACACACACACAGACACACACACACACACACAGACACACTCACAGACACACACACACACACAGACACACACACACACAACAGGAGGAGGCAATGAGGCAGAGGTGACCAGAAAAAAAGCAAATAAATAAACTTCTCTAAACATAGAGTTTTTTCTAGATTTAATTTTGACATGTAAAATATTTACATTTATAAATTTATATATTTACAATTATAAATCAAGGCTCAATTCATAAAAGTCAGGGGTAACCTGAAAGAAGTGAAACTGTGGTAGGTCTCTATTAGAATGAGTTTTAAAAGCAGAATTTGACTGCACATATTTATACTATAGATAAAAAATACATATAAAATATCATAGCAATGTGATATCCCCAGCTATCCATTTGCAAAACAAACAAAAGATTAAAACAATGATATAATAATAAAG
This sequence comes from Odocoileus virginianus, assembly GCF_023699985.2. Lineage (NCBI taxonomy): Eukaryota > Metazoa > Chordata > Mammalia > Artiodactyla > Cervidae > Odocoileus > Odocoileus virginianus. Next base: position 62,313,613 of record NC_069684.1, read on the forward strand.
CATGAGAGTGAATGATTTAGTTGCTCAGGCCTGTCTGACTTTCTTTGGCTCCATGGATTGCAGCCTGCCAGGGTCCTTTGTCCACGGAATTCTCTAGTCAAGAATAGCGGAGAGGGTCGCCATACTCTTCTCCAGGGCATCGTCTCAACTCAGGGACTGAACTTATGTCTCATGTGTTGCAGGCAGATTCTTTACCATCTGAGCCGCCACGAAAGGCCAGTGATAAAGCATACCTCAGTACTATTACTATAAAATTACTGAACAATGACTGAAGCCCATGGCCTTCTCCAACATCTGCCCTCTTGCTTGCTTTATTTATAAAAAGTTTACTAAATATGCTTTACTTAAATACACAAAATTACTATTAAATTATGCTTCATAATTTAATTTCACCTTATTTAAAAACGATATATTTAAAAAGAGTAAAACCTTGCCATTTGCAATAACCTGGATGGGTCTTGAGGACATTGTGCTCCATGAATCATGCAGAGAAGGTCAAATACCATATGATCTCACTGGAATTTAAATATACAAAAAACAAAGTGAAAAACAAGCTAACAAATACCGTAAACATATTCATCCTGGTAGATATGAGAGATATACATGAAATCCCTCATCTTTCCCCTATGCATTTTAAAATATAATATTTTGCATCGTTTTTAGTATAGTATTTAAATATGGAGATAGTTACTTCCATTGAAGATTTGCTTTGACATATTTAACTTTTTTGAAGTTTGAAGTACATGATTTTTAAAATAATACAGGAATAATTATTTCTGAATGATTACGAAGATAATATGTGACAAAGACTTGGTAAATGTTAACCTATAGGCTTCCCAGGTGGTGCTAGTGGTAAAGAACCCACCTGCCAATCCAGGAGATGTAAGCAATGCAAATTCTATCCCTGGGTTGGAAAGATCCTTTGGAGAAGTGCATGGCAACTCACTTCAGTATTTCTTGCCTGGAGAATCCCATAGACAGAGGAGCCTGACGGGCTATGGTCCACAGGGTCAAAAGAGTCAGACCTGACTGAAGTAACTTAGAATATCTCATTGAACCCTTAAAATAGATGTATAAAATATCAAACATAGTCATCACACTTCTAATATTGAGAAAAATAAAATTTTGAAATATTAAGTACTTTGCTAAAACAATATCTTAAGTTCAAGCAACATTTCATTTTTTAGTGAAAATGTATTTCTTAGCCTTTAAATAATATTTCTTAATTGAAACACACTATGTAATGCAACATTAAAAATCTACAGGAGTGTCATAAGAAAATCTCCTCTTCTATTTTTCTTGATACTATACCTGACTTTTTATAAAGAGAATGTTTATTATGGGCTTCCCAGGTGTCTCAGTGTTAGAGAACCCTCCTATCAATGCAGGAGACATGAGTTTGATCCCTGGATCAGGAAGATCCCCTAGAGAAGGAAATGGCAATCCACTCCAGTATTCTTGCCTGCAGAATCCCATGGACAGAGGAGTTTGGTGGGCTACAGTCCATGGGGTTGCAAGAGTTGGGCACAATTTAGAGACTCAACAATAACAACTTTATTATAATGATGATAAGTTCCCAAATACATGGTTTAGAAGATACATACACCAACATGGAAAGATCTATAACTATGTGTCTCTCTGAAAAGGAATGTGCTTTGAGATATTTCCTTAAATGTTATCTCTCCTGCCCTTTTGATAACTATATATATTCAAGAGTCAAGAAATAAAATATACCAAGCTTCCTTAAATCAGACTTGTCTAACTTGCTTCATTCCTGAAATTCAGAGATTAAGCCAAGTAGTTAATAATTAGAAGTCCGAATACAAAGAGTATCATATTGCATTTAAAATGTAAGCATTAAGAATGCAGAAAAGCATGTATAAACATATGGAAAAATAGAACTTTAACAGATATTTCCTTAAAAATGTATTCTCAATGTCCCTAAAACTGAGTGAACCCTAAATCAAGAATTTCATTAAAAATGAAGAGTTGTCTAAAATGCAATACCTAGAGTATATTATGTTTGTCAAATAAGCCAGATGGATAATAAACAAATATTGTATATCATCACTTATACAGGTAATCTAAAATAACATATACAATGTTTTTTGCAAAACAGAAACAGACTCACAGATACAGACAACAAACTTTCTCATCTTTCCTTGTTATTCTTTGGAACTTTGCATTCAGATGGGCGTATGTTCCCTCTTCCCCTTTGCTTTTTGCTTCTCTTCTTTTCTCAGCTATACGTAAGGCCTCCTTAGACAACCATTTTGCCTGTCGCATTTCTTTTTCTTCGGGATGATTTTGATCACCGCCTTCCTCAGTGATCAATGCAAAAAAAAAATAGAGGAAAACAATAGAATGGGAAAGACTAGAGATGTCTTCAAGAAAATTATACATACCAAAGGAACATTTCATGCAAACATGGTCACAATAAAGGGCAGAAATGGTATGGACCTAACAGAAGCAGAATATATTAAGAAGAGGTGACAAGAATACACAGATGAACTATACATAAAAGATCTTAATGACCCAGATAACCATGATGGTGTGATCACTCACCTAGAGCTATACATCCAGGAATGCAAAGTCAAGTGAGCCTTAGGAAGTGTCACTATGAACAAAGCTAGTGGAGGTGATGGAATTCCAGCTGATCTATTTCAGATCCTAAAAGATGATTCTATGAAGATGCTGCATTCAATTTGCCAGCAAATTTGGAAAATTCAGCAGTGGCCACAGAATTGGTAAAGGTCAGTTTTCATTCCAATCCCAAAGAAAGGCAATGCCAAAGAATGTTCAAACTACCACACAAGTGCACTCATCTCACATGCTAGCAAAGTAATACTGAAAATTCTCCAAATTAGGCTCAAAAGTACGTGAACCGAGAAATTCCAGTTGTTCAAGCTGGATTTAGAAAAGGCAGAGGAACCAGCGATCAAATTGTCAACATCCATCAGATCATAGAAAGAGCAATAGAATTCCAGAAAAAAAAAATCTACTTCTGCTTCATTGACTTACACTAAATCCTTTAACTGTGTGAATCACAATAAACTGTGGAGAATTCTTCAAGAGATGAGACTACCAGACCACCTTACCTACCTTCTGAGAAAACTATATGCATGTCAAGAAGCATCAGTTAGAATGTGGGACAATGGACTGGTTCAAAATTGGAAAAGGAATACATCAAGGCTGTATATTCTCACCCTGTTTGTTTAACTTATATACAGTATACATCATGTGAAATGCTGGACTGGATGAAGAACAAGCTGGAATCAGGATTGCAGGGAGAAATATCAATAACCTCAGATATGTATGCAGATAACACCACCCTGATAGCAGAAAGCAAAGAGGAACCGAAAAGCCTCTTGAAGAAGGTGAAAGAGGAGAGTGAAAAAAGCTGGTTTCAAACTCAACGTTCAAAAAAATAAAATAGTGGCATTCAGTCCTATCACTTCATGGCAAGTATATGGGGTAACAGTGACAGACTTTCTTTTCTTGGACTCAAAATAACTGCAGATGTTGATTGCAGATGTGAAATTAAAATGCTTTTGCTTCTTGGAAAAGAAGCTATGATAAACCTAGACAGCATATTAAAAAGCAGAGACATTATTTTGATTACAAAGGTCTGTCTGGTCAAATCTATGGTTTATCCAGTGGTCACGTATGGATGTGAGAGTTGGACCAAAAAGAACACTGAGCAATGAAAAATTGATGCTTTTGAACTGTGGTGTTGAAGAAGACTCTTGAGAGTCCCTTGGACTGCAAGGTGATCAAACCTGTCAATCGTAAAGGAGATCAATCCTGAATATTCATTGGAAGGACTGATGCTGAAGCTGAAGCTCCAGTACTTTGGCCACCTGATGCAAAGAGCCAACTCATTAGGAAAGATCCTGATGCTTGGAAAGATTGAAGGCAGGAGGAGAAGGGGATGACAGAGGATGAGATGGTTCTATGGCATCACTGAGTCAATGGACATGAGTTTGAGCAAACTCTTGGGAGATGGTGAAGGCCAGGGAAGCCTAACATGCTGCAGTACATATGGTCGCAAAGAGTCAGATACAACTGAGTTACTGAACAATAACAATCTATTAAAATATTGAATCACTATGCTATATATCTGAAACTAATGTAGTATTGCAAATCACCTATAGTTTGAGAAAAGTCTTAAAATGAAAAATATTAAAATTCTTGTCTTTATACTAGGTGCAATAGGATATTATTAAAGTGTTTTCAAGATTGACATGGCCAGATTTTTGATCATATTGAATATTTCCTTTTAAATCCAGATGGTTAGAATAATTCTCCAGTTTCAAAATTCTGTTAAAGAATTAATCTAGCAAAATGATTAAAAAATAATAATTACTAAACACATTGTGAATTTATTATAAATAATAATTATAATGTGATTTTATCATGAGGGGAGCAACACTAGATATAATAAGACCAGTTAGAATAAGCTTTCAATAATCCAAGAGAGCAATTATTTGTACATCTCTACAGTGTAAATAGAAATATGTATGACAGATAATTTAGTGGTAGAATATACAAGATGTGAATGTACAAGACATTAATATATGGATTGAAATAAAAAATTTCACAGAAAGAGTCTTGAGAGTTTGGAGGTTGAGGTGAATGGCAGTGCAGACCCAGGCCCTTCTTGGCGCCCTTGCGGATTACTCTGCACCGCTGCCTGCTTCGCTCTGCTCGACGGCTTCTCCCTGCCTGCCCCAAAACTGTGGGGAGTCAAACACCTGTGTGCCCCAAAGAAAAAGCACCAGGGGATGAGTGTCTTCACCCCACAAGAGCAGCTCTCAGCCAAAGACTCTTGAAAGTTGATGTGAAAATATCTCAGCTCCCTCATCTCCTCAAACTTCGGGTCAGATGAAGAATCTGTTTTGAATTATTCCCAGCATTTCCACATAGAGTTGGCTCCAGAAGCCACTCTCATCCTCTGGTTCCCAAATAAAAGACTGCTTGCTATCAAATTCTGGTCTCAGGAAATCCTTGGAGACTCTAAGGCAATAGTGACCTTTACTTTACTAGAGACAACAGGAAAGCCTATCCATTAAAATAGTTATGGACCATTTCCATGGTGGTCTAGTGGCTAACAATCCATATTTTCCCTGCAGGGGGAACAGGTTCAATTCCTGGTCAGGGAACTAAGATCCCACATGCCTGTGCTGTGCAGTCAAAAAAAATTTTTTTAATTGAAAAAATGAAATAGTTATACTAATTTGAGAGGTAAATTAAGTTATATGTCTAATATGGGTAAAAACTATCCACCAGAAATAGTATTTACAGTTAGTTGATTCAGAAAGGAAATATTGAACTACTGTTGAAAATATAGAGAATCTGTGGTTATGTTGAACAAGTAACTGTAAAAGACATATTTCTATAAAATATTCTTTTAATTATATTTAATTATTAGATTAATAAATTCACCTCTAAGTAAATATGCCCAGTTCTAGAAAACAGCCATGGTATATTGCTATTTCTTATCATAGAGCAATAATATTATTGATAATTTATCCAGTCATCCAATCTGTTATAGTTCAAAATAATACAAATTCATTTCACTAGTTCAGATATTTATATAGTTAAGTCAATGGTTCCATTTCAAAATACATGGGATCTATTTATAGTTGATTAAATATGAAACAAATCACTTAAAGAGAAATCCTTTCAAAGAGATAGTTGTTAATTTATAAATAATAAGCATATGGATAAAAATCTCTGATAAAAGTTTCTAAACCAACCCATAGTTTTGGAATTTTATTTTAAAGAAATAAATATGTTGTTAAAATTGCTCCTTTAAAAAGGATGATAAAGTAAACTGAAAGAGAGATGCAACATTTTTTTAACTCAAAATTTCAGGTCATGTACATACTATTCTGTATTTTCTTTTTAATTCAACTCTACCCTGTATTTGATGGAAATTTTCTGAAATTGTCATGTATAAAAGGGAATATACAAGTTGCCCCAATTTTGTATATTTTCTTTTCCCAAAGAGATCAAAGCAAGCTTATCTTGAAGTCATCTCTGGACCGTTTCACTTTGGGGATTTCCAGCTATGCCAGATTCCTGTCTTTCTTTTTGCTTCCAAAGTGAAGTTATTAGTTTGAATCCAGAATGATTGATTCCTAACACACTGGGTCAGATAGTGAAATAACTGCAGATTTTTTTTTTTTTAATGTGCTTTCCATAAATACACTTCCAGAAGAAAACTGGAAAGAGATACCTCTCACCATTGTGTTTGCTTAGATTCTATCCAGAGGCAAAACTTGGAAATAGTTAATCAAGGTGTGCAAGACAATGCAAACACAGCCCTGTCCTGGCCTTTCTATGGTGCCAGCACCTTCTGTCAGGAGAACACACACGTGAATCATGCACAATATTTTCTGAAACAGTCTTACCCCATCTATATTAGCAACTTCAAATCATGTATCTTTCTTTTCAATTTGCTAAAAAGCTATATTTTATTTCTATATTTGAAAGCTTGAGGATCATTCATTTTAGTACAGTACGTAGAAGGAAATAGAATTGAGATTTTTTTTCTCCTGTCAATTTTTTTTCCTAATAGTATAAAAATACTTCTGTGTACTGAATCTGTTGCCTTCAAGACTTCTTTTTTCCTTCAAGACTTTTTAATCACGGAATTTTGATACAACAAAATGGTGTTGTAAATTATAAAACAAAATATTTTAACAAATGAACGACTGTCTTTAAGACTACTCACATTATGAAGTATTTTTGATCCCTTATGCCCCACTCAAAAGTATGCACCCAACCCCAACCCATCCCCACCCATCCAGTGGTATTTATCTCAAAATATTGCATTTTTCATTGTTTGAACATATTTATAATATTATCACTAATAGTATGAAAGTAAAAGTCACTCAATCATGTCTGACTCTTTGTGACCCCATGGTCTATACAGTCCATGATATTCTCCAGGCCAGAATACTAGAATGGGAAGACTTTCCCTTCTCCAGAGATCTTTCCAACCCAGGGTTCGAACCCAGGTCTCCTGCATTGTGGGCGGATTCTTTACCAGCTGAGCCACAAGGGAAGCCCAAGAATACTGGAGTGGGTAGCCCATCCAGGGGATCTTCCTGACCCAGGAATCGAACTGGGGTCTCCTGCTTTGCAGGAGGATTCTTTACCAACTGAGCTGCTAGGGAAACAGATAGCGGAATATGCAGAGGGCCAACTATATCTCTATTTTTCATCCATTTTGCCCCTAAATATTAGGTAATTTTAACTTTTGTCTGTTATAAATTTTATTGCCATAAACATTCTTGAAAATACCTCCTGGGGTACCTGTCTATATAGCACCATTTTTACAAAACTTCAACCAACCAAACATTAAATATCCTTATAATGCCAAGCTAATTTTCAAAATATTTCTGCCCACATAGATTCTGACTTTGAAGTTTCTAATTTATTATTTGTATTTAACGTGTGCAAAGCATATCACCTAATGTTTTAAAACATTTCCTCAATTATCTGCTTCTGTGAGTAATTAATATCATTTTAAAACCCAGCTTAATATTCTTCTCTAATCACTTAGCTAAACCTTGGTTATCACATTCATCATCACTGAAGTTTTTTACGTGGTGAAAACAAACTGCAGGTGAGTTCCCCGGGTGATTCATAGTCTGGTTGTCCTCTGCCTTACACTTGCTCCTGGTTTCAGTTAATAATGGCTTTTCTTTCTGTTTGTGGGTCAGAGAGGCTTAAAGCATCATTTCCCTTTATCTTCCCCACTGAATAGTTTCCTGCCATGCTTTACCCCTGTGTCTGTAATGCAAAAAACATCCGTCCTGCCTAAATTACCATTCAAGTGTAATACCTTTTTTATTTAACCCTGAGTGCATGACTGCTCCCTTTAATCCTACTCAATCTACCCTGGACAGGGAAATATCTAAAGGAGAATTTATGGTCCCAAGCTTCAAATGCTATTCCTCCGTGTACTTAGAAATGGTTTCAAAATTGATGTTCACTGAAGTTTTAGATCAAAAATTGAGCATAGATAAAGCCAAGGTCGTGACTAGTCAGCTCACAATTATTTCTGTAAAAGCTTACCTAGCGAGAGTAACCCTGCTCTGCCTTGTATCTCAGATGATGAATCACCATGAGATGCTGAAATCAAGTCTTAGGGAACATGGGCCCATGCTCTGGCCAAAAAAGAACTCAGGCATGACCTCACTAATTAAGCCAGGGAAGTGATATGACAGACAGGTCAGACTGGTTTAAAGGGTGTCCAGAACTCTAATGGAAGCAGGGCTCAGGTGAGCATACACAGACGAACACAACACACTAGAGCAACCATTAATGCATTTTTTAAAATAAAAAGTCAAAACCCACTTGCACGGGCTCTCTAGAAAGTTCTCAGCAAGTATGCTGCCTGATACTAGAATATGTTCCTCTTTTTTAGACATTTGATAAGCATTGAATAGCATTGCCTCCCAGGCTACAATTTCCAATGCTTGCAAAGTAGATGTAATAATGTACAAATTTATATTTACCTGTGGTTACAGGGGGAATATTCTCTCTGAAACCTTCTCTAATATGCAAAAGACCAACAATCACCAGAAACTGCTAGTGATTTTCTGTATGTATTGTCCTTTACCTTTTACCTTTTCTGCACTATAGTGTATTTCTTGTGTTTTAATTAACTTACATTAATTAATATCAATATAAACATGTTTGTAAACTTATCTCAAATGCATGCCCAAATTTTAATGAGAGGACAAAGGGTCACATGTCCCAAGATTTCAAATACATATCATTTATGGAAATAGAGAAATTTAGAATACTAGTAATACAATTGCTTTTTACTTATTGCATTAATTCTCCACCCAGAGGGGAAAAAATTATTTTTTAAAAAACCACATTGTATCAGTTTTCAATATTCTTCACCACATTTTTTCTCAGAGCATATGTGACAGCTGCTTTGGCTGTGTGTTTCTTGACTCATTGTGAAAACTTACCCAGCACGTATTTGTCTGACCCATGAACTGTGAAAAATTATTTCTGACTTTTTTAACCCAGGCTTGAGGTATAGATCAAGCAGGAACAAGATATAGGGAAGCCCAGAAGGAAAGCAGTGCAAAGCTTGAGGGGCAGAAGCAAGATGAGAAAATGATCAAATCAAAGATGTCTAACTTTTGATTTTGTTCTCCTGTATCAAGTGTTCTCACATTAAAGTGAGAGAAAGCAAGAAGTGAATGTAAGCTATGAACAAGACGGGGGTAAGGTGATGTTACTGAAGCAAGTTAATTTACCTAACAGAATGTTCTAACCATGTTGTGGATGTTGAGAAAATGATACAGTTTTCTAATTTTTTTATAAACTCATCCTTTCCCCACTCAGTAGGGGTAAATGAGACATAAGAAAGGTTGGATTCTAGCCCTCACATCGTGTGAATTCATAAATGAGGTGATAAGGATAGAGTCACTTTGAAAAGTATAACATGAGTACAAAATAGTTACCAGTTTTAGGCTATTTATTCAATTACAGAATAAATATATTAGCCAACATAGCAACACTTTGATGAGTTAACCATGACTTTTCCAAAAATGTGAATGCAATCAAGGCCTCTACATGTCAGCATCACAGCCTCAGAGAACTCATGGCTCCTAGGATGCCTTCCAGAAGCACCAACACGTTGGCCCCTGGGCACTTCCCCAGGCTCACGGCTCGACATTCTGCCACTGATTTAGAATTTGCCTCCAGGTCTTTTGAGGTCTTTAATAATGCTAAGAGATGCTGGAACATCTCAGTGCCTTTGCCAAATGGTTCTAGTTCTATCATGAGTATGTATGCTATTTTCATGCTCACTTACACACTGCCTTCTTTTCATTTATCTATTCACTCACTACTTGGCTGTGTAGGGTCTTAGTTGCTGGCTAGCTGGATATGTCACTGCAGCACGTGGACTCTGGTGGCGGCACAGAGGCTTTGTATCTCCACGGCATATGGGATCTTAGTTCCCAGCCCAGGGATTGAACCTGTATCCTCTGTGTTGCAACACAGATCCTTAAACAGTGGACCACCAGGGAAGTCCCACACACTACCTTCTGTTTCCTTTCTTCCCTCCCCCCCCCCCACACTGTCTTCTTGATGGAACTTACCTGACCATGCAGATAGAACTGACCTTTTCCTCACATGGATCTTTTCTTCGCTTGTACATTTTCAGTTCAGTTCAGTTGCTAGGTCACGTCCAACTCTTTGCTACCCCATGGACTGCAGCACACCAGGCTTCCAAATCCATCACCAACTCCCAGAGCTTACTCAAGATTGTGTCCATCGAGTCAGTGATGCCATCCAACCATCTCATCCTGTGTCGTCCCCTTCTCCTCCTGCCTTCAATCTTTTCCAGCATCAGAGTCTTTTCCAGTGAGTCAGTTCTTCGCATCAGGTGGCCAAAGTATTGGAGTTTCAGCTTCAGCATCAGTCCTTCCAATGAATTTTCAGGACTGATTTCCTTTAGGATTGACTGGTTTGATCATCTTACAGTCCAAGGATATATTTTATATATATATTATATATATATATATAATACTTTTATATGTAAATATGTAAATATTCATATGTAAATATAAATGCATAATAGATATTTTATATCATTGCATGAAAAATATGGTATTTTAACCTTAATATGTTACTGTGATTCTTTTCACTAGGCTAAGCCCTTAAGGACAGAGTGTGTATCAGAAGATTTTATATTCCCAATTCCTATGGCAGCCCCTGACACAAAAATGCTTATGAAAAGGACTGAGTATGTATCACCTTAAGTAGCATTCTGTTTCCTTTCATAAAGTGACAATATGGTATTCTTCAGTGTAGTAAACAGAAAAGAAAGTGACTGAGTAAATAAAACTTACCTGCAAAATAATAAAAATGCTCTGTTAGAATGAAATGAAAATTTAGAGTGCCTGACCCCTTCAAGAAAGTTTTGCTAAGGAATATAAGTGATGTTCACATACACTTCAACTTCAAGGGTCTTAAAGTCTAGCAAGTTAGACAGCAATGCAATTCTCTGTAAAGAAAACAAAAATCAAAACTCCATCATGCGTAACACTCTTTGGAATTTAGTGATAAGAATATTATCAGTTTGAAAATTTCAGATTAAAATGATTATTCTCTGTGACATGTGGTGGGCTACAGTCCATGTGGTCACAAAAAGTTAGGCATGCACAAGCGTGCATGTTAAGGACCAAATTGATTTTTGGTGCACACAATACATTTCAGGGGTACTGAGATACATTTGGAATGTAGGCTGGACTGTTGCCTAGATTCCAAATACTAAAGTAGTAACTTGTACTTAATTTATTAAATAGTGTCAAGCTAGTGAAATTATTAGAAATACACAGTTTAGAAGGATTAAAACACACTGCTACATACAGAGGATTGTGATACCATGAAAAAAATGTCAAGAGGCAAATATGAGACAACAATACTGAACTCTGGCTGGAATCAAAGCAGTGATTGCATTGGTAAATGAGAAAGATATAAACATTAAGATGGATGGATGTAGAATTAAATGATTTGTCAGCCAGATCATTTGCAAAAAGCAAGGAGGAATTAAAGATGATTCTCACTAGGACTTCCCTCGTGGTCCAGTGGTCAAGACTTTACCTTCCAGTGCCAGCTGGTGTGCAGGTTCAACCTCTGGTCAGGGGTCTAAGAGCCCACGTACCTCTCGGCCAAAAAACCAAACCAACCAACCAACCAACCAAAAAAACAAACAAACAAAAAAAAAACAGAAGGAATATTGTAACAAAATTCAAGAAAGACTTTAAAAATGGTCCATATAAAAAAATATTAAAAAAAAATAAAGATGAATCTGAGGCTTTGAGCCTGGATAATTGGAAGAATTATGAACAAATAACAGATAAGAAATTAATCAGAAAGATGTCTTGAAACAAAATGATGTGAATATATTAAGTAATCAAAGAAGTGTCATATAACATAAAGTGTGGTAGAGTAAAAATGCAATAGTATTAATAGTAGCTCCTTTTTACATTAATACTGGAAAAAATTATTCCCCATTTGAGGCACTAAGATCTATGAGATATATTAAAATTACATTGGTATTACATGGCAGTGAAAATTTAGATCTATCAAAGCTATGAACTTTCTATAAGCTCTTCTTTTTCATCCAAACACGTTCTATCACTTAACTTATCACTTAGCAGGCAGCAAAATTATTGGGCAGTTGCCTTTAGAATAGATCAATAATTGCAATATTAATTCTCTTAAAACTGAAGACTTGCTTTTATGTTAAATGATAAACAAAATTATTATCACAACATTTGAGTCAAAGGACTAATTGAAACAAACAAATGAGAAGAAAAGAATAATGTATTCTCTTTTACACTCATAGGAGAAAGATTTGTACTTGGTTTGATGGGTAACAGAGCCACTTTCAAAAGAAGCAAAAGCATTAAAACTAGAAAACTTTGCCATCCCACTTACTACTTTATTTTGTCTATAGACTGTCAACAAACTCGTTAGAATTGTTGTACTAAATGTACTGAGTTGATTATTATCTTCTAACTGAAAAGATGGAGCTTCTCTTATGGCTCTGCAGTAAAGATTCCTCCTACCAATGAAGGAGACAGGGAAGACCAAGTTTCAATCCCTTGGTGGGGAAGATACCCTGGAGAAGGAATGACAACTCTTTCCAGTATTCTTGCCTGGGAAATCCCATGGACAGAGGAGCCTGCTGGGCTACAATCCATGGGGTCACAAAAGAGTCAGATATGACTTAGCGACTAAACAACAACAAACTGAAAAGATTGCTCAAGTGATTTTCTTTAGTAAAGCTTTATCAGTGCCTAGTCAGTCAGTAAAATAGTAATAATAAGAAATTCAGTTCAGTTTAGTCTCTCAGTCGTGTCCAACTCTTTGTGACCCCATGGACTACAGCAGGCAGGCTCCTCTGTCCATTATTACCATCCGGAGCCTACTCAAATTCATGTCCATCTCATTGATGATGCCATCCCACCGTCTCATCCTCTGTCATCCCCTTCTTCTCCCACCTTCAATCTTTCCCAGCATCAGGGTATTTTCCAGTGAGTTAATTCTTCCAATCATATGGCCAAAGTATTGGAGTTTCAGCTTCAGCATCAGTACTCCCAATGAATAGTCAGAACTGATTTCCTTTAGGAAGAATGGGCTGGATCTCCTTGCAGTCCAAGGGACTCTCAGGGGTGTTCTCCAACACAACAGTTTAAAAACATTCTTCAGCGCTCAGTTTTCTTAATAGTCCAACACTCACATCCATGCATGACTATTGGAAAAACCATGGCTGTGACTAGACAGACATTTATTGGCAAAGTAATGCCTCTGCTTTTTAATATGCTCTCTAGGTTGGTCATAGCTTTTCTTCCAAGGAGCAAGCATATTTTAATTTAATAGCTGCAGTCACCATCTGCAGTGATTTTGGACCCCACCCCCCCAAAAAAAAATAAAGGCTCTCACTGTTTCCATTGTTTCCCCATCTATTTGCCATGAAGTGATGGGATCAGATGCCATGATCTTAGTTTTCTGAATGTTGAGTTTAAGCCAACATTTTCACTCTCCTCTTTCACTTTCATCAAGAGGCTCTTTAGTTCTTCTTTGCTTTCTGCTGTAAGGGTGGTGTCATCTGCATTTCTGAGGTTATTGATATTTCTCCTGGTAATCTTGATTCTACCTTATGCCTCATCCAGCCCAGCATTTTGGATGATGTATTCTGCATATAAGTTAAATAAGCAGGGTGACAATATATAGCCTTGACATATTCCTTACCCAATTTGGAACCAGTCTGTTGTTCCATGTCCAGTTCTAAATGTTGCTTCCAGATCTGCATACAGATTTGTCAGGAGGCAAGTCAGATGGTCTGGTATTTCCATCTCCTGAAGAATTTTCCACAGTTTGTTGTGATTCACACAGTCAAAGAATTTGGTATAGTCAATAAAGCAAAAGTAGATATTTTTCTGGAACTCTTGCTTTTTTGATAATCCAGTGGATGTTGACAATCTGATCTCTGGTTCCTCTGCCTTTTCTAAATCCAGCTTGAACATCTGGAAGTTCATGGTTCACATACTGTTGAAGCCTGGCTTGGAGAATTTTGAGCATTACTTTGCTAGCATGTGAAATGAGTGCAATTGTGCACTAGTTTGAACATTCTTTGGAATTTCCTTTCTTTGGGGTTGGAATGGAAACTGATCTTTCCTAGTCCTGTGTCCACTGCTGAGTTTTGCAAATTTGCTGGCATATTAAGTGCAGCACTTTCACAGCATCATATTTTAGGATTTAAAACAACTCACCTGGAATTCCATCACCTCACTAGCTTTGTTCCTAGTGATGCTTCTAAGGCCCACTTGGCTTTACATTCCAGGATGTCTGGCTCTAGATGAGTGATCACATCATTGTGGTATCATGAATATCTTTTTTGTACAGTTTTTCTGTGTATTCTTGTCATCTCTTCTTAATATCTTCTGCTTCTGTTAGGTCCATATCATTTCTGTCATTTTTTGAGCCCATCTTTGCATGAAATATTACCCTGGTGTCTCTAATTTTCTTGAAGAGATCTCTAGTCTTCCCCATTCTATTGTTTTCCTCTATTTCTTTGCATTGATCACTGAGGAAGACTTTCTTATCTCTCCTTGCTATTCTTTGGAACTTTGCATTCAGATAGATATATCTTTCCCTTTCCCCTTTGCCTTTAGCTTCTCTTCTTTTCTAAGCTATTTGTAAGGACTTATCAGGCAACCATCTTGCCTTTCTGCATTTCCTTTTCTTGGTCATGCTCTTGATCACTGCCTCCTGTACAATGTCACAAACCTCCATCCATAGTTTCTCAAGCACTCTGTCTATCAGATCTAATCCCTTTGAATCAATTTGTTATTTCTACTGTATAATGGTAAGGGATTTGATTTAGATCATACCTGAATGGTCTAGTGGTTTTCCCTACTTTCTTCAATTTAAGTCTGAATTTGACAATAAGGAAGTCATGATCTGAGCCATAGTCAGCATCTGGTCTTGTTTGTGCTGACTGTATACAGCTGTTCCACCTGTGGCTGCCAAGAATATAATCTGATTTCAATATTGGCTATGTGGTGATGTCCATGTGTAGAGACTTCTCTTGTGTTGTTGGAACTGCTAGACCAGTGCATTCTCTAGGCAAAACTCTGTTAGCTTTTGACCTGCCTGGTTTTGTACTCCAAGGCCAAATTTGCCTGTTATTCTAGATAGCTCTTGACTTTCTACTTTTGCATTCCAGTCTCCTATAATGAAAAGGACATCTTTCTTGGGTGTAAGTTCTAGAAGGTCTTTTAGGTCTTCATAGAATCATTCAACTTCAACCTCTTCAGGATTACTGGTCGAAGCATAGACTTGGATTACTCTAATACTGAGCAGTTTGCCTTGGAAACAAACAGAGATCATTCTGTCATTTTTGAGATTGCATCCGAGTACTGCATTTTTAACTCATTTGTTGCCTAGGAGGGCTACTCAATTTCTTCGAAGGAATTCCTGCCCACAGTAGTAGATATAATGGTCATCTGAGTTAAATTCACCCATTCCAGTCCATTTTAGTTTGCTGATTCCTAAAATGTTCACTCTTGCCATCTCCTGTTTGACCACTTCCAATTGCCTTGACTCATAAACCTAACATTCCAGGATCCTATGCAGTATTGCTCTTTACAGCATCAGACCTTGCTTCTATCACCAGTCACATCCACAACTGGGTGTTGTTTTTGCTTTGGCTCATAACATAAAAATAATTTCCTATGTTTACAAACATAATGTTCATAAACATAATTTCCTATGAAGAAAAACATTTTTTTTTTGGTTATTCATTTAATAACCTAAATAATGATTCTTCTATTAAGACATTGCTCTTGCAGATCTAAATTGTTATTTCATCTGTATGTTTGGGTGACTTGGTAAAATGATTCGATGTGTGATAGAGACTTAATTTAATAATAATAAAGATATAATTTTTATTATCATTATAATAATTTATTTTCTATTAATATTAAACCAAAAAATACAGATGACATTCATTCTCTACTTTCTATTTGACTAAGAATTGTTTTTAAATATATATTTGGTAGCTTAGATTACTTGAAAAGAATTGCACTGGCAAGTTGTAGATCCAAAAGTGGTAATTATATGATATGCTCAGTTGTGTCTGACTCTTTGCAGCTCCATGGACTGTAGCTTGCCAGGCTCTTCTGCCCATGGAATTTTCCCGGCAAGAATACTGGAGTTGAGCCATTTCCTTCCCCAAGGGATCTTCCTGACCAGGAATCAAACTTGTATCTCTTGAATCTCCTTCATTGGCAGGTAGATTCTTTACTACTATCACCACCTGGGAAGCCCCAACTATATGTTATATCAAATATTTGTTTGTGGCTTTTGGTGTATGTTTTTATACACTATTATGCGCAAAGAGGTATTTTGACTGACAGCATTTATTATGAACAATTTCACAACTTCACTATGTGCCCAGACCTACTGAACTCGCTGCCTATGAATGCCTCATCCCATTCCTTCATTTAGCCATTCAATATTAAGCACATAATTACTGAGTTCTTATTCAACTCAAACACTATCTTAAGAGGTGAAAGATACAAACAATGAATAAAAATTACAACCATTCCTGTCTTTATCATTTTGTATATCACTTATCATCTAACATCT
Source organism: Odocoileus virginianus (assembly GCF_023699985.2). Classification (NCBI taxonomy): domain Eukaryota; kingdom Metazoa; phylum Chordata; class Mammalia; order Artiodactyla; family Cervidae; genus Odocoileus; species Odocoileus virginianus. Next base: position 62,330,317 of record NC_069684.1, read on the forward strand.
ATTTTATCCACACCCTAGCCCCCAGAATTAAATCTGGCATCAGCCAGAGAAACTTAAGGAATTCTACCTTGAATCAATTCTCTGACATTCAGTACTAACTCACTCTTACTACTTATCTGAGTCTAAACACATGCAATAATTCCACTAGCTGAATTTTTGCCTTATACCTGATCAAATCCCTAACAACTAGCCTATTTCTCACAATACTTGCATTAGACTTTCTGCTTCTAAAGCCTGGTTGGAGCAAAAGGCCTAACACCCTGGCTGCTCAAGTACTAATACTGTTCTTTTCCATCATCTTATAAATAATTGTACAGTGGAGACCAGGGTTTAGCTTTCTGTAGATAGACATAGCCAACATCTACTGACCAACTTGATAGAGCTGCAGATTTTACCTGCCACTAGGTTGTCTTTAGTAATTCCCTGTAGGAACACCCATTACTTTGTGATGCAACTGCTTTTTACTTTTGCCAAACCCAATGAATGCCTACTAACCTTCATCCTTAACATCCCTGGCCTCGCTCCAGCTTAACAATCAATACCGGTTCCAGACTATTATCCTTCTCACTCAGCCCCTAATGCAGGGAACTAAGTCATCCATATCTGTGTCTCAATCTATAACAGCTCCTCGGGGGTTGTGGAAGACATCAGCCAAGATGTTGTGTGAGGCAAAGGAAAAGCTGTAGGAAAAGACATGGACATTCCAGCACAACTTTCCAATGTGTAGGCAGGGCTGCAAAAACCTCAAGTTCAGAAATTATATCTAGAATTAGAGATCAGTTAATCAGAATTTGAAAAGAGGAGATATAATTACATTAATCAAGTTATATGAAGAGGTTTAAATTTTAAGGCATTTCCTCTAAGCAGATTTGAAGGATTATTACAGGGTCAGTCAGGGAAGTATGCCAACAAAGAGATCCAGCTATAGATGTTTCTCATATAATGTCTTTAAAAGAAGCCTAGCTGGATCTGAAGTACAACCAAGCTGGGAATGGAAACCCAGGTTTGACTTACTGCAATCACTGTGAAAAGGAATCTAGGAGCAACACTTAATCAGTATTGAATTGATAACTTCCAGGTCATGCTAGTAGTAAAGAATCCGCCTGCTAATGAGGGAGATATAAGAGAGGCAGGTTTGATTCCTGGGTTGGAAAGATCCCCTGGAGGAAGGCATGGCAACCCACTCCAGTATTCTTGCCTGGAGAATCCCATGGACAGAGGAGCGTTGTGGGCTACAGTGCTTAGGGTTGCAAAGAGTCTGACATGACTGAAGTGACTTAGCACAAATACATGAAAACTTCCTAGTATGTGTCTAGCATGCCTCTTATATGTGATGTGTGACTCCAGCAGTCCTCTTATATGTGATGTGTGACTCAGAAGATACAGGGTCAGCAGAACTAGACACCAAGCTTCGAAGGTTATGGGAGCACTCAGATGTATGATTTCAACAGCATTTTTGAGAGTTGGAATATTTAGAAAACTCAGAGATTACAGAGTTCTGCAATTGAATATTTAAAATAAATACTAGAAATGAAACTTGAAAATATACATGCATAGATACCGCGTGAAAGAAATTATAGCTTGGTAAAATGTCACTGACATGTTTTGTTAAAAATCAAGTTTCAATGAATTTCACATTTCCTTTGGCATCCAGTTGCTTCTATTAATGTTCACACCTGTAGAAAAGAGAAAAGCTTGACTCTACTAATCATCCATTTTTCTAAGCTACATCTGTACAGATAAAAATGTACAATTAACTGTGATTTTGAGGTGTCACTCAGAATAAATTAATTGCAACAAAATATAAATGATTTTTGTAATATCCAAAAAAAGCACAAGTTCAAATTCTTAAAGTGATACATTTCAAAATAAACTTTCTCCTGCAGTTTCTCATACGAGCAGGACTTTCTTAATTGGCAGGCAAAGAAACTTGTTCCAAATTCCTAAGATGCATTTTGTCTGATATGGCAAAGGCAGAAAATTTGAGGTATGGCTACTTAGCTGGAGACAAAGAATCAATTCATTACATGAGAAAGACAAGTGGCACAAAAATATACCTGAGGAAGCTTATGCAGGCAATTGTGTTCCTTAGTTTTCTTATGAGAAAAGGTCTAAGGCTGTAGCTATAGATTTAAAAAAAAAAAAAAGCTAAAAGCACAAGGGCAAGAAAAGACTAGCTATAACAACTAAATTAAAGACTGATATGAATTATTATGGGGTTATTTAGATTATTGATTCATTACACAGCTATAGTCAAAATAACTCGGTCGTATTGTGATCAAGTTGATAGTTTTCAAAGTTCAGTTCAGTTCAGTCGCTCAGTCATGTCCAACTCTTTGCAATCCCATGGACTGCAGCATGCCAGGCCTCCCTATCCTCACCAACTCCCAGAGTTTACTCAAACTCATGTCCATTCAGGTGGTGATGCCATCCAACCATCTCATTCTCTGTCATTCCTTTCTCCTCTCATCTTCGAGCTTTCCCAGCATCAGGGTCTTTTCAAATGAATCAGTTCTTCACATCAGGTCACCAAAGTATTGGAGTTTCAGCTTCAACATCAGTCCTTGCAATGAATATTCAGGACTGACTTTCTTTAGGATTGACTAGTTGGATTTTCTTGCAGTTCAAAGGACTCTCAAGAGTCTTCTCCAACACCACAGTTTAAAAGGATCAATTATTTGGCACTCAGCTTTCTTTATAGTCCAACTCTCACATCTATACATGACTACTGGAAAAACCGTAGCCTTGATTAGATGGACATTTTTTGGCAAAGCAATATCTCGGCTTTTTAATATGCTGTCTAGGTTGGTCATAATTTTTCTTTTAAGGAGTAAGCGTCTTTTAATTTTATGGCTGCAGTCCCCATCTGCAGTGAATTTGGAGCCCCCCAAATAAAGTCTGTCACTGTTTCCACTTTCCTCATCTATTTGCCATGAAGTGATGGGACCCGATGCCATTATCTTAATTCAGAATGTTGAGCTTTCAAAGTTAATTTTCGAAGAGCCTAAATAATAAATTTGAACAGTATAACCAAAAAAATGTTATTTAAGTTTTCTTTGGGTTTTCATTATTCCTTCCCTAGCACCTTATCCACAATACTTATTCTTAATGAAGAGACTAGTTGTGTTAGTATTGTATATAACCAGTCTCTACCAAAACTCTTAGTTAAATTTTTGATGTTTGAGAGTCTTGTAAACATGAAGAAGAATGTTTGCTGTTAATTACACATTCTATGTTTCTTTATAAATCTTATAAATCTGCTAACCAATGGTTCTTCATATATTTAAATACTACTTGTGTAATATTGGATAAAAACTGATAAAATTAAAAATAATTTTGGGGGACTTCCACTTTCCCTGATAGTCCAGTGGTTAAGAAACTGAGCTTCCAAGGCAGGGGGCATGGGTTCAAGCCCTGGTTCTGGAACTAATATCCCACAGGGTATTTTTAAAAATAAAATAATATTTTTTGAAGAAAGTAATTGCTCCTGAAAATAAAAGCCATCTTAAGTTTTAGTCTGTAAATTTAACAAGGCTATTTTTTTAAGAGCATTTAGAAATATCTTAAATGGCAGGTAGAATATAAAAAGTGAAATATCACAGTACTCATTATTACATTAGTACTCATTAATATGCAGAGAAGGCAATGGCACCCCGCTCCAGTACTCTTGCCTGGAGAATCCCAGGGAGAGGAGCCTGGTAGGCTACAGTCCGTGGGGTCGCTAAGAGACGGACACGACTGAGCGACTTCACTCTCACTTTTCACTTTCATGCATTGGAGAAGGAAATGGCAGCCCACTCCAGTGTTCTTGCCTGGAGAATCCCAGGGACGGGGGAGTCTGGTGGGCTGCCGTCTATGGGGTCGCACAGAGTCAGACACGACTGATGCGACTTAGCAGCAGCAACAGCATTTATAGGAAAACAATATCGAGTATTTAATATAGTCATTATCTTCATATATTCTATTATTCCCTCAGAATTCATTGTCTTTAGACATATTTTTCTGTATTGTGGGGGTTCTGCTAACATTATTAGGTCCAAATAAAAAGACTAATTCAACCAACAAAAGATTTTAAGTTATGGATTACTAAACAATTGATTTGGGGGGAAGATTTGGAACTGGCTAACAAAGCTAAACCTACACCCTGCTGTAGTCAAATTCCATGTTTATACCAAAGAGATTTTTTGCTTTTTTTTTTTTAAGCTCACAACTTTTACAGAAGTGAAATTCTCCTGAAAGCTTTCTTTTTTTTTTTTCCCCCCTTGTCTCCTTATTAGCTTTGCTTTTCAGACATTACCTGCTCAATTGCCCTGTCATTTCTTTTTTTTCATATTGACCTGGTACTTAGTACTATCGAAAAACTGTGCCTGTTGTCTTTAGTAGCTCATTCTAATTAGCAGCATAATTGGTTGGTTTTTTTTCCATTTATTTTTATTAGTTGGAGGCTAATTACTTTACAATATTTAGTGGGTTTTGTCATACATTGACATGAATCAGCCATAGATTTACATGTATTCCCCATCCGATCCCCCCTCCCACCTCCCTCTCCACCTGATTCCTCTGGGTCTTCCCAGTTCTTTTACAGTAATATCCTTGGTGATACTGTGACTTCTTCAATTCCAAACTCTCTTTTCTAGATCTATGTGATATATGCCCATATTGCCTTCTTGCCTATCTGGAAATAAAACAAATGATCAAACTCCTACTTAGCAAGGCTTTATAGCATGATGGATAGTAGGGCAGACTCTGAAGAAGATATACCTCATGCATCCAACCTGGGCTGGTGATCTGTTTCACCCTAGATAATATACATGTTTCGATGCTGTTCTCTTGAAACATCCCACCCTCACCTTCTCCCACAGAGTCCAAAAGTCTGTTTTGCACATCTGTGTCTCTTTTTCTGTTTTGCATATAGGGTTATCGTTACCATCTTTCTAAATTCCATATATATGCATTAGTACGCTGTATTGGTCTTTATCTTTCTGGCTTACTTAACTCTGTATAATGGGCTCCAGTTTCATCCATCTCATTAGAACTGATTCAAATGAATTCTTTTTAATGGCTGAGTAACATTCCATGGTGTATTTGTACCACAGCTTCCTTATCCATTCGTCTGCTGATGGGCATCTAGGCTGCTTCCATGTCCTGGCTATTATAAACAGTTCTAATTAGCAGCATAATTGTTAAGGTTTGGTTCCCAGATCACAATGTGTTATGTCCAAGTCAGCTTACCCATTTAGAACATTTTGCTAATCCATAATCTTTGGAAAACCCAGTTTAAGCCCCTCTTTTTTTCTTGTCATCTGGTCAATAGCTCACAGGTTTTAAAAAACAAGTCCACAAGTTATTTGCTGCCTTCATCTTTAAAAGATGAACCCTAATTCTTCCCTGTTAAATGTGGCAAGACTTAATGCTTTACTTCTATTAAATAACAATAAAAGTCAAGTGGAAGCACCCTTGTTTGGCTCTCTTTTTTGAGGGGATGGAATTGTCTTGTATGTGTTTTTTGTTTTCTTTTGATTTTTGCCCTGTCCATGGCATGTAAGATCGCTTTTCCCTAACCAGGGATTGAACCTGTGCCCCCTGCAGTGAAAGAGTGGATTCTTAACCACTGGACTGCTAAGTAAGTCTGGTGCTCACATTTGGAGACCAGGTTATAAATAAATACTGTGACTTCTGTCTTGATTGCTTCATCCTGTGCTCCTTTTGGGGTTTCCCTTGTGGCTCAGATGGCAGAGAAGCTGCCTGCAATGCAGCAGATCTGGGTTCGATCCCTGGGTTGGAAAGATCCCCTGGAGGAGGGCATGCGACTCAATCCAGTACTCTTGCCTGGAGAATCCCCATAGGCAAAGGAGCCTAGAGGGCTACAGCCCCTGGGGTCTCAAAGAGTCAGACATGACTGAGCCTCTAAGCACAGCACTCTCTCTTTTGAAATCTCACTTTGGCAAAAGCCAAGAACTTGGAGCCACTGAGACAGCCTTCAGTCTAACAACTCTCATAACTGAGGCCAGAAACCATGGGAGTTTTCTTTGAAGCAGGTCTTTATCTGTGGTCAAGGCTTGAGGCAGTCTGGGGCCCAACACTACCTTGAAAAGCCACTCCTTCCTACCTGCTCCTTGGAAACTGAAATCATCAATGTCCCCTGTTTTAAGCTCCTAAACTCGACGGTAATTTTTAAACAGCAATATATAATGTTGAGGAGTAAAACTTTTCACCCCAGAATGTCTCCTTGGCATGTGGATTATTTTGAGCTGAAAGCAATCAAGACCTAAAACAGTCAGAAAGAAACTTTGACATTCCCCCTGACAGCCTAAACTAATGTAGACAGAAGACTTGTTTCAGGAAGGGAACTGCTACCATAGATAATTGCATTATGAACTGAACACCATGCTAGACAGGGAGGAATCTAGAAAAATCTACTAAAATTCTTCCTTATGTCTCCATGTCTCTTCCTGTTTGTTTATCAAACATTTTCTTTTTCATCTCCATGTAAATTGCCTTCTTCCCCTCTGAAGTCCCAAACCATGACCCCCAACATGTCCGTTTGTCTTTAACTGTAGATGGCTCATCAGGTAAAGAATCTACCTGCAATGCAGGAGACACAGGAGACGTGGGTTCGATCCCTCGGTCAGGAAGATCCACTGGAGAAGGAAATGGCAATGCACTCCAGTATCCTTCTCCGGGAAATCCCATAGACAGAGAAGCCTGGCTGTCTACAGTCCATGGGATCGCAAAGAATTGTATATGACTGAGTGACTAAGCAATGCATACATTTTATGCATTATATTTTATTCCTTATAAAAATACATTCATAGTTTCATGGATTGAGGTTGTGAGGTGCGCATGTCCTATGATGGACTCAACATATTCTCTTAAAGTTATTATTCTCTTTTTGATGCCCAAATTATCACAACATGGCCAAGAGCAAGTAGGCTCTTTAGGCCTTTCATCAAGAATTCAGGTATCTTTGACAGTTTCATTCTTCTGACTTGAAATCACTAAAACTTCCTAGTAAGAGAATGTTTTAAACACATTCTCTTTTGGAGGGAGAGAGGGGAGGCCTTTTGCAGGATGATAGGATGCCTCACAGTAGTACTGTGCGCTCCTCTCAGCTCATTGTCCAGATTCTACCTGCCTCCCTCCCTCTCTTCGGTCATCTACATAATTCAGCCGCCACAGAAAAGCTTCCATGATTCTCAAGATAGAAGGGATTCATTGCCAGTACTTTCTACTTTCTTTTGTTATGGTGTTTAGCCATAAGTGAAATCATATTATAAAAATTATTTGGGATGCACGTGTCTCTTTCAGATCTGGTTTCCTCCGTGTATATGCCCAGAAGTGGGATTGCTGGGTCATATGGCATATCTACAGTGAAACAGATCATCAGCCCAGGTTGGATGCATGAGACAAGTGTTCGGGCCTGGTGCACTGGGAAGACCCAGAGGGATGGGGTGAAGAGGGAGGTGGGAGGGGAGATCGGGATGGAGAGTACATGTAAACTCCATGGCTGATTCATGTCAATGTATGACAAAACCCACTACAATATTGTAAAGTAATTAGCCTCCAACTAATAAAAAAAATTTTTTAATTAAAAAAATATTTGTATCCTTATGTATTTTGAATAATGAAAACTTTTTAAAAAGTTTGATCTAAGGGAATGCATTGTCTTTTTCTTTTTAAACTTAGGCTTTTTTCTACTCTCTCTTTAAAATTGCCCAACAACAAAGTGGATGGTTATTCTGTACCTGAGAATAGATGCAATTTTCACTTTTATGATTTATAAAGAAAAGAAAGTCCTTAAATTAATTCCTAGCTCCATGGCTTATGCTGAAAATAACAAAAGCTAAGATTTATTGAAAACCAATGATGTGCCCTGCCCAGAGCTATGTTCTTTATGTGTCAACTCATTTAATCCTTGAGATTATCCTATGATGTTTTGAGCAGATTTACCCTTATTTTAGACTAAAGATATTAAGTCAGAAGGAAATTTAGTAACTGGTTCAAGGTCACAGAGTCAGAGCACTGTAAGAGTTGAAGTTAAACAGTTTGAATTCTCAAATCTATGCCCTCCAATTCACAATGCTATAATTAGTACACTACCAGCAGATTTCTGGAAAAACCTGTTTCATGAACTATACCATGCACCATTTCATGTACAATAAAATTTGCAAAGTATTTTAACAGGCATACCTTTTTAATTTGTTATTTTATAGAAATCTAATTTATCCAGAAATAAAGCACTTAAAGCGATTTCAAGTAAGGGGAAATTTTTTTCCAATTCAACTATGCACAGAAAATCTTCAAATGTGCACATATTTAGTAATACTTAAATGTATACAAGTAGAAATTTAATATTTGTCCCTGTAGTGGAAAATGCTGGAGGAAAAGTTAAACTCAACTGAACACTTCTATTGCATTTTTCTTGTATTACAAGAAAAAAAAATTGAAAGATTTTTGTTTTTATTCATATCTATAGCTTTCTAAAAGTAAATTATCGTGTTGGCCTTGTTTATTTTTCACATTTTGTAAACATCAGCAGCTTCAGGATATAACGATGTGTAATATATATAATGTGTGTCAAATTATAAATATCAACATTGCAGCCCAGAAAATACAAATTAGGTTACCAGAAATACTACAGGTGATTTGAGTATAGGTTTTTAAACAGCACAGTCTTTATTCAAAGTTTGGAACTAGATCTTTCTTTCTGATCCTTCTTAGCCCACATAAAAGACTGCATTAACCCTGAAAGTATATTTCACTTGTCTTCCTTCACATAATATCATTCTAAGTTTTAGACAGTTTATAAACTATGCTCTCCTCTACTTATTTTTAATTTTAAGATACATTGGACTCGCAATTCTACAAAGTTAGATTATAAAAGTTAAAGTAGATGTTTTTCTCTTTAACTTTTTGGCTTATCTTTTCACTTTTTCCTCAGCTAAAGAGAGCACTTACTGGGAATTTGATATGAAAAATATATGTCTCCAATGTTTAAATTTTTATCTTAGAAATGCAAAATATACAGATAAAATAAATAATTCAATGAATCCTCTACACTTTTTTTAGATTCCACATGTAAGCAATACCTCATATTTGTCTGTTTCTGGCTTAATTTACTTAGTATGATAATCTCTAGGTCCATCCATATTGCTACAGATGACATTGTTTTGTTCTTGTTTTGTACTACTAAGCCTGAGTAGTATTCCATTGTACATATGTATCATATCTTCTTTATGCATTCACCTCTTGATGGCCATTTAGGTTATTTTCATGTCTTGGTTGTTGTAAATAGTACTGCAATAAGCATTAAGCTGCATATCTTTTGGGATTATGGTTTTCTCCATATACATACCCAGGAATGGAGTTACAGATCATGAAATAGCTTTACTTTTAGTTTTTTAAGGAACCTCCATATTGTTCTCCATAGTAGCTATACCAACTTACATTCCCACCTACAATCTAGGAGGGATCTCTTTTTTCTGCACCCCTTCCAGCATGTATTATTTATAGACTTTTTTGATGATGGCACTTCTGACCAGTATGAAGTGATACCTCATTGGTGTTTTGATATGAATTTCTCTAATAATAAGCATTATTGAGCATCTTTTCAAGTGCCTTTTTGCCTTGGGTAGTGTATTCATTTTGACAATTTTGATTCTTCCAAGCTAAGAAGATGGTATATCTTTCCATCTGTTTGTGTCACCTTCAGTTTCTTCCATCAACAGCTTAAAGTTTTTGAAGTATAAGTCTTTTGTCTCCTTAGGTAGGCTTACTCCTACTTGTTTTATTCTTTTTGATTCAATGGTAAATTTTAACAGAGAAAAATAAAGGAGCTATTAGACACAGTTCCACTTCATTTACACATTTTTAGACTTTTACTATAAATTGTTTTAAATACGACATTATATTTTCAAAACCTACAATTCTTCCATATCCAAAGGCAAGACAAAGAATCCAAAGATAGAAGCAACTTGAATATTGACTATTTTCTAAATGTATGCTTATGACCATCCTATTATGCTTTAATAAATTGAAACAAATTTTGCACTGATCACAAATGCATATTAGAAATGGCTAATCAGGACTTCTTTAGTTTGAAGCTATAAAAAACTACATTTAAGGCAAATATAACTCATCATCTACAGACTCAAGCACAGTTTTTAAATGCTTAAAAGGATTTTCTTGTAAACCTGCTGCACCCCACCCCATCCACAGATTTCAATTCACCTGTGCTAGGGCTTCTCTGGTGGCGCAGATGGTAAAGAATCTGCCGGCAATGGGGGAGACCCAGGGTCGAACCCTGGGTCATGAAGATTACCCTGGAGAAAGAATGGCTACCCACTCCAGTATTCTTGCTTGGAGAATTCCATGGACTGCAAAGAGTTAACACAGCTGAGCAACAAACACTTTCACTTTTCTTTTCTTGATGACTTAATTCTCAATCAGATGCCACCTGAATGAAACGTTCTTAGGGTTTTCCAACCCATGATTCAAAAAAGCTCTGTCCTCCTGGTCGGTATGACTAGGCTCTCCCTTCATGCCTATTTACCCACACATTGAGAATTCCTTATAAAAATCCATTTTAGTTTTATATTTTGTGCATGTGTGTGTTAGTTTCTCAGTCCTTTCTGACTCTTTGCAACCCCTTAGACTGGGGCATATCCATGGACTACTCCAGGTAAGAATACTGGAGTGGGTTGCTAATTTCCTCCTCCAGAGGACATTTCTGACCCAGAATTCTAACCCTGGTCTCCTGCATTGCAGGCAGATTCTTTAACAGCTGAGTCACAGGGAAGCATGAATCTTATTAAAATGTACTTTGGGAGTTTCTTTCATCAATATAAGCCAAGACTTAAAAGCGTATCAGCTGAATTTTTTGTATAAAATCATGACTTATTTTGTATATTGTATTTGTATCTGCAACAATTCAGTCATTAAAAAAATAAACGTTTGAACAAAATCAGTTTCCTCTGGAATTTGGCCCTGTTCTTTTCATTTCTGTTACAAACTTTTACTTAAGATGTGTTTCTTTTTGCTTGAATTATCATAAAAAAATATTAACTATTTTCTGTACTACCTAATTCCTTACTCTAATGCCTAGCAAACCGCTTGAAACTTAACTCTAATAATAGCAATGTTCTACTATATTTTAAGAGGAGACAAAACTGATTGGCTTAATAGTTGGTACTTAATATTTGGTCCAGTGCTGATTTAACTAGCTTCTCTACATTTACAAAGCTGAGCCCCAAAGAATTGATGCTTTTGAACTGTGGTGTTGGAGAAGACTCTTGAGAGCCCAATGGACCCATATTTGAGAGCCAGAGTCATTTCTTATTTATGACTGAATCACCATCAGAGTACAGTGCAACATCTTAACCAGAGTAGGAGCTCCAGAATCTTTATTTTGCAGCCAAAATTGTAATTCATAAATTATGTGAAGTACATACAGCCCAAACTAAGAGAATTAGAGACTCAACATATTTTTGAAAGCTATAGAAATAGTTGCAAAAGCAAATGCCTGTGTTTCTACATCTAACCACATACAAACAAAAACATCTAATTAACAGATCCCTCAGTTTCAGAATATTTTAGTAATTGAGTTTTTGAGCTTTTCAAAACAACCATGATCAAAACTTTGTAAAAAAATTTAATGTGTGTATAAGTGTTTAGAGAAAATGCCTTTTTAATATTTTAATTTCCATTTACCACTATCCCTCCCTAAAATGTCAGAACAGAACATCAGTAGAATATGTGTAATTTTGTCTTTTTTGTATGAATGTAATGAAATAATTTTCTCATCCCCAAAATAAACTTTTACTAAACAACATTATGTACTAAGCAATATAAATTAATTTTGTCTCTCTAAATCTAGTTGAATACAGAGAATTCTCAACTTCAGTCAAGTTAAGAGATGTAGGACACTAAATTTAGTGCTGTTTTTCAAAATTGTATTTTTAAGAAATTGATTGGAAATTGAAAAGAAGAATATTGATTAAAGTCCATCCTTATTAAATTCCTAAATATGCTTCTTGACTTAACACCAGTATCTTGCTAGAAGAGTCATTTTATGTTCTTCAGTTACTTCACATTACCATATAGAATACTTAATAATGATTGACTAATGCAAATTATTTCCATTTTTAAGTTTTCAAGATTAAGTGAAGAAGCTCTTTCTGGGACTGTGCATTTCAACTTTTTTTTTTAAAGTTATTTGACCTGAATTTTGCAGTTTATATACCTATTTTAAGTGATAAGGACAAATGTAAAACACAGCAAAATAAACCTTCTGGACTTTTTTTCTCCTACTAATTGATGAATCTATTTAAGAACAGTTTTTCTGACTTTGTTTTTCTGACTTCAGTTGTCTGAAGTGTTAACAAATCACTCCCAAGCATAGGCATCTTAAAAAATGATAATAATCATTTGTATTTTTCACAAATTTTGTGCACCAGGAATTTTAGGGCAACTGACTGTGCAAAACACACCTCTGCTTTTTCCTGCTATCAGTCCCTTTCTAAAGAAAGAAAATTAAGTGAAAATACAAGATATCTTAAGAAAATTATTGAAACTGTACAAAATATTTCTGAAAAAAATATGTCTACTTATAGGTATTTATCCCAACTGCTCATTCCCAATGGGTTATTGTTACCATGAATTTTCTCTGTAGGAAGATGTGGAGGTGTGTATGTGTGTGTGCATGCAACTCTATGATGAATAAATCTCCTGTCAAATGCAACAGAAGCTGTATGCACTGGATGTAGGTTATAAGAGTGAAACTTTCTCTGTAGAAAAATTTAAAATATTCTAAGCTTGGCTAAAACTCAGTCTACTTCTTTCATCATCCCAATGCACTGAAAATTCTAAATATTGCCAATGACACAATATTTCTCTGTGAAAATTTTATCTTTTTTAAAATCAAGACAGTTCCTGTAGTTATTGTAGAGTTTTAACAATGTGAAAAAAAATCAAATTGCAAATCAGCACATTTTTATTACTCCCTTTAATAATCTTTGCATTCTACATGAAAGTTAATTCTGAGAACTCTCAGTTATACGGTCAAATTCTACTCAAACAGATCAATTACACAAATTTATCCCAAGAGTTAAGAGTGTAGTGTGATTCAGAATCAATCAAACTAATTTTGGGGGCCAGTCTTGTCTACAATCACCATAGAATTACAATTTCCTACATATAACAGTAGAATTGAAATAAACCATGACAGCACAGTGATGGTAAACAGCAGAAACAAAATTTGAGTTGCATTTATTGTCACCTTCTGTGCAAATTATTCCCTAATTTTGGCAGAAGAATTTCTACTGGGAACATTTCCTATGATGTATACTTCCCTTCCTTCAAAGAATACAATAATGCAAAAATAAAGGACTGTTATCCAAAACTCCTAAAACTCAACATTAAGAAAATAAACAACCCAAATAAAAATGAGCCAAAGACCTTAGCAGACACATCACCAAAGATATACAAATGACAAGTAAGAATATTAAAAGTTGCTCCACATTGTATGTCATCAGGGAAATGCGAATTAAAACAACAATGAGATACCAAGGCTATATATTGTCACCCTGCTTATTTAACTTATATGCAGAGTCCATCATGTAAAACGCTGGGCTGGATGAAGCACAAGCTGGAATCAAGATTGCTGAGAGAAATATCAGTAACCTCAGATATGCAGATGACACCACCCTATGGCAGAAAGCAAAGAACTAAAGAGACTCTTGATAAAAGTGAAAGAGAAGAGTGAAAAAATTGGCTTAAAACTCAACACTCAGATAATTAAGATCATGGCATCTAGGCCCATCACTTCGCAGCAAATAGATGGGAAACAATGAAAACAGTGACTGACTTTATTTTTCTGTGCTCCAAAATCACTGCAGATGGTGACGGCAGCCATGAAATTAGGACACTTGCTCCTTGGAAGAAAGGCTATGACCAACCTAGACAGCATATTAAAAACCAGAGACATTAATTTGCCAACAAAGATCTGTCTAGTCAAGGCTATGGTTTTTCTAGTAGTCATGTGTGGATGTGAGAGTTGGAATATAAAAAAGCTAAGCACGGAAGAATTGATGCTTTTGAACTGTGGTGTTAGAGAAGGCTCCTTGGGAGTCTCTTGGACTGCAAGGAGATCCAATCAGTCAAACATAAAGGAATTCAGTCCTGAATATTCATTGCAAGGACTGATGATGACGTTGAAACTCTAATACTTTGGCCACCTGATGCAAAGAACTGACTCCTTGGAAAAGACCCTGGTGCTGGGAAAGATTGAAGGCAGGAGGAGAAGGGGACGACAGAGGATGAGATGGTAGGATGGCATTACTGGCTCAATGGACATGAGTTTGAGTAAACTCCAGGAGTTGGTGAGGGACAGGGAAGCCTGGAGTGCTGCAGTCCATGGGGTCCCAAAGAGTGGAACATGACTGAACTGAACTGAGAAGGCCCCAAACAACACTAACAAAAATCAAGTGATGGTGAGAATGTGGAACAACAGAAACTCTTACTTATGATGTTGGAAATGCAAAATGGTTCAACCACTTTGAAAGACTAGACTTACCTTAAGATTCAGCAGTCATGCTCCTTGATATTTGCCCAAAAGAATTTGGACTTTGGGTGTCGATGCTGAGTCAATAAGACTCATCAGCTGTAACAAATGTATCACTCATGTGGGATATTCATCATGAAGGAGACTGTGGTTGTTTGAAGGCTGTCAGGAGTCATATAGGAACTCTCTGAACTTTCTGTTCAGTTTTGATATGAACTCTGCTCTCAAAAAGTTTATTTAGAATATTAAATGTAATATATTAACCTATCACTTTTGTCTTTTTGTATTGCACTGTATTTTAATGACTTGTTTACACATATCCATTTTAACAAAAGAAAATTTTAGTGTTTGAATAACTTTTGCAGCCATTATCAATATTTTTTACTTCATAGATAGTAAATTTTCAGAATAATCTTGCGATATAGAGAATATATTAAAAAATTATCTGTTCCAGGGGTTACAATTTACTTCAGAGTATATACCCATTGTTCTTAGTTTCTCAGTCATGTCCAACTGTGATCTCACGCATTGCAGCCCAACAGGTTCCTCTGTCCATGGGGATTCTCCAGGCAAGAAGACCAGAATGGGTTGCCATGCTCTCCTCCAGGGAATCTTCCCAACCCAGGGACTGAACCCAAGTCTCCTGCATCGCACGTGGATTCTTTACTATCTGAACCACCAGGGAAGCCCATATAACCATTGGTATCACGGGTACTTTGCCTGAAGCCTTCATTTTTAAAGTTATCATTCCCTTCTAAAGCTAACTTATTGCTTTAGACAATGGATGTACCTGAAATATATGTCCATTTAAGATCTTTTTTTTTTTTTTTCTGATCTCTCCAGTCCACCAGTAATTTCTACTCTGAAGAAATTTTAGAAGCTGCATTTTGAATTTCTTTTAAGAAATATTTTAGGACTATTGACCTAGTGAATTCACATTAAAATATATTTTTCTCTTAAATTTTCAGTTTTTCAGGACTCATTGATGGTGTTGATGAGATTGTAATTATACAGGTGTTCCTTAAAGCTAGGGGCTTTCCAGGCGACTCAGTAGTAAAGACTTCACCTGCCAATTCAGGAGACTCAGCAGACTTGGGTTCAATCCTTGGGTTGAGAAGATCTCCTGGAGTAAGAAATGCCAATCTGCTCCAGAATTCTTGCCTGGAAAAATCCCATGGACAGAGGAGCCTGGTGGGCTACAGTCCATGGGGTAGCAAAGAGTTGGACATGACTGAGCACACATACACGCATCTTCACCAGGCATGCTATGACAAAGTTATAGGTTAAAATGCTTGCTTGTTGTCTTATTTCATATTCAGAAATTAATAATCAGATTGAGGTCTTCTTTCAAATGTTTATTAGGCAACCAGACAGTTCTCTAAAACTACTCCTTGGCATTTTCTGAACTTTAAACTTTTAATTTCAATGTCCTCAAACTTTTGTTAAATGGGTTTCCTGCTATGACTATGCATCACTGTTACTGAAAAGAGAAAAGTTTAAGAATACTTTCACTCATTGCAGAGGGTAATAGCATAGTAACAGCATTTATTTTTCATGAAGAACTTCTGATCCCAATCATTTGGGTAACCTGATATTAAGGAAACTTTATTTTCTTCTAAAAGTGTAAAATAAGTCTTCAACCATCTGTCACTCAGCTATGTAGAGGCAGTGAACCCAAATGTGCATAGGCCATTTATTAATAAATTTGAAAAAGGAATAAGAGGAGGAAGAAATTTAAATAATTTTACCTGATTTCATACTCTCTGTATTTTACACTTGCATTTTTTAAGTTCTAAAGTTGCTAGATAATTTTCTGGTGACTTGTGTTTACACATTCCTGCTGGCGAATGTCTATAAGAATAAAATGTTATCACTTATTTACAGAAAGGATTCAATATTGACATCAAGTTTATGTTGCAGTGCCTACTGCAAGGACTTGGTAAGGATAAAAAACGTCTTGATCCAAAGAACATTCAATCTCTTTTCTTCTGTTGTTCAGTCATTAAATCCTGTCTGACTCTTTGCAATCCCATGGACTCCAACAGCCAAAGTATTAGAGCTTCAGCTTCATCATCAGTCCCTCCAATGAAGATTCAGGGTTGATTTTCTTTAAGATTGACTGGTTTGAGCTCCTTGCAGTTCGACTCTCAAGAGTTTTTTCCAGCACCACAATTCAAACGCATCAGTTCTTTGGCACCCATCCTTCTCTATGGTACAACTCTCACATCCATATATGACTAGTAGAAAAAAAACATAGCTGTGACTGCTGCTGCTGCTGCGGCTGCAAAATCCCATCAGTCGTGTCCGACTCTGTGCGACCCCACAGATGGCAGCCCACCAGGCTCCCCCATCTCTGGGATTCTCCAGGCAAGAATACTGGAGTGGGTTGCTGTTTCCTTCTCCAATGCATGAGAGTGAAAAGTGAAAGTGAAGACACTCAGTGGTGCTGACTCTTAGCGACCCCATGCACTGAGCCCACCAGGCTCCTCTGTTCACGGGATTTTCCAGGCAAGGGTACTGGAGTGGGGTGCCATTGCCTTCTCTGATAGCTATGACTAGACAGGTCTTTGTTGGCATAATGATGTCTTTGCTTCTTAATACACTATCTAGGTTTGTCATAGCTTTCCTTCCAAGGAGCAAATGTCTTTTAATTTCATGGCTGCTGTCACCATCCTCAGTGATTTAGAGGTCAAGAAAATAAAATCTGTCACTGCTTCCACTTTTTCCCCATCTATTGCCATGAAGTAACGGGACTGGATGCCATGATCTTTGTTTTTTAAATGTCGAGTTTTAACCCATCTTTTTCACTCTCCTCTTTCACCTTCATCAAGAGGCTTTTAGTTCCTCTTTGCTTTCTGCCATAAGTGTGGTGCCATCTGCACATCTGAGATTATTGAAATTTCTCCCAGCAATCTTGATTCCAGTTTGTGCTTCATCCAGCCTGGCATTTCACATGATGTACTCTGCATATAAGTTAAATAAAAAGGGTGACAATATACAGCCTTGTGCGCCTTTCCTGTTTTTGAACCAGTCCATTGTTCCATGTAAAGTTCTAACTGTTGCTTCTTGACTCACATACAGGCTTCTCAGGAGACAAGTAAGGTGGTCTAGTATTCCCATCTCTTTAAGAATGTTCCAGTTTGTTGTGATCCAGACAGTCAAATGCTTTAGCCTAGTCAGTGAAGCAGAAGTAGATTTTTTTTTTTTTTCTGAAATTCCCTTGCTTTTTCTATGATCAAGGGGATGTTGCTCTCTCATTCCTCTGCCTTTTCTAAACCCAACTTGTACATCTAGACGTTCTCAGTTCACATAATGCTGAACACTAGCCTGGAGGGATTTGAGCATAACTTTACTAGCATGCCTGGAGAAGGAAATGGC
This sequence comes from Odocoileus virginianus, assembly GCF_023699985.2. Lineage (NCBI taxonomy): Eukaryota > Metazoa > Chordata > Mammalia > Artiodactyla > Cervidae > Odocoileus > Odocoileus virginianus. Next base: position 62,348,255 of record NC_069684.1, read on the forward strand.
AACCCACTCCAGTACTCTTGCCTGAAAAATTCCGTGGACTGAGGAGCCTGGTAGGCTACAGTCCATGGGGTCACAAAGGGTAGGGCATGCCTGAGCTACTTCACTTCACTTCACTTTACTAGCATGGGAAATAAGTGCAATATACATTCTTTGGCATGGCCTTTCTTTGGGATTGGAATGAAAATTGACCTTTCTCAGTCCTGTGGCCACTGCTGAGTTTTCCAAATTTGCTGACATCGAATGTAGTGCTCTTACTCATTTTGCAACTCAACACAGATGTTAACACCTGTTTTGTGAGTGCCAAATTTTCTCTGTGGTTAAAAGTACCTAATTATCATCCACTCAGAGTAAAAGTGTAGTTTTCTTAGATTTTACTTTTATCGCATTTATTTTTATGGTCTACATTACTTATAAATTATCATTAAAAAATAGTTGAGATGACAGAACTTCAAAAAAATTAAAATGGAAATAAATAGTTTAATAAAATAAGGTATAAATGAAAGGACTGGGATATTCTGGATATTTGGATATTAATTTATCTTTGAAAAACTGAATTGATATTTAATTGCCTTTTAGAAGTTGAAGCAGTTATTACACATTAACACCTAACAGTTAGAATTAGTATAAATTATGAATTTCATTTAGAGCTGCGGTGTGTGTGGTGTTTAGTTGTTTAGTCATGCCCGACTCTTTGCACCCCATGGTGCATTAGGCTTCTTGGCCCATGGGATTTCCAGAACAAGAATACTGGAGTAGGTTGCCATTTCCTTCTCCAGTTATTTAGAGTTGTACTAGTTGCTTATTAGTATTGAATGATGAAAATTGTACAACAGTATACATAGAGACACACATTTCAAATTATACCCACCAAGACAAATTGGACACATTTTGAGTGTGTTTGAACTAGCATTTATGGTGCCTACATTCTATAAACAAAACAATTTGGAGCTAATGAATATTCTGTAAATGAATCATACTACTCAGTGAACTCATTTGCTACGACATGAGTTTAAAATATGGTATGAGTCTAATTTATTAGATATGACTTTACAACTGAAATTTAACTGAAAAAAGCAGAAGACCTTTGAAAAATGTTAGTTTAATATTATTTTCAAAAGTATATGATGAATTTTATTAAATATACCTTTAATTTTTATTACCTGCAATGTAATCCAAGACATAAAATATAAGACATAGAATATACCAACACAGTGAAATTTACTCAAAATGAGAGATATTTGTAAATTTTTTTTGAATTGTCAGACTTACTCCTGAGACTTTTAAACTCTAAAAGTTTAGATACTAATTCTTATTCAATATTCAGCAAGTCAATTAGTAGGTTTTCTGTCATGCTACCCTGAGACTGTATGAAATTGAAAATAGACTCCAAATATTCTGTGCTTATGGTGGTGCAAGTGAAATTGTTGTGAAAACCATGTTGGATAAATACCCAACATTAACTATTAATAAATTCACCTCACTTTAGATCAGGTTGTACTTTACATAAATGAAGAAATGGAAAAGAAATTGTGATCATATTTTCAAGAAACAATAAAAATTTTTTATGCATTCCTCTGTTAACTAGTTTCTTCATTTGAAAAGAAAATCTTTTTTTTTTTTTAATCTTGGTATTATTCTTTGGATAATTGGCACTTTGTCATAGTTATTTTGTTGGCAATACTTGGGAACACATGCCTATGTATAATAGTCTCATAAAGTAGAATGGAATAGATTTTTCCCAAATTGTCAATTTTATTTTTTTATTTCTTAAGAGATTTTTAATAGTACATATGCAGATTTGTTTATGGTTTACAAAATGCACACATCCTGTAGTTTAGAAATAAATACTATTTTGTTTAAATATATTTTATTTTGAAGATATGCTAGAAGTTAAATCCTTTAGGAATAATAATTCTAGCATCTTGTATACCATATACAACAGTGTAAAGCAATTATCCTCCAGTTAAAAACAAAAAATATAGTATTTAATTATTAGATTAATAAGTAATTTATTACTTACTATAATAAAAAATTACTCTAAAATCACATTCATGTTTGATTCCAGTTTTAGCATATACTTGACTCACTAGCAAGTACAAAAAATTTTCTTCCAGGTCGGTATGTCATAATTTCATAAGCATCGTCATTGCAATTTATTCACTCTGTCAGTATTTATCATCTTTTTGACTAACTTTCTGAAAGTTGATTATTCATTTCTGTTTTCAAATGTACCTAGAACTTTTCACACATTTGGATAATGTTTTCTGAAGATTTGAGAGCACTGAGACAGCTTTGGAGTTCTTCCATTTCCTCACTAAATAGCATTAGGAAAAAAATCCAAGTGCGTGGCTGACAGCACTGTGAAAATTGTGTCACTGCTTCTTACAGGTGCTGAAACCCCGTCAAATTTTCAAGTTGGCCGCATATTATATAGTCAAGGGAACTCTAATTCTCCACATTGAGCAAGTTAGTCACATTCATTCCAACATCTTTGAAACCTGAAGAATATCTTCTTAAATGAAATGGCTGCTAGTGCTTTCTGCAAGTTCTTGAAAAATGGGATCTACAAAAGTTTAGTCTATCATGCCAGTGGATTTTACATGAATTTATGCATTTTGTATAGGTAGATCTTAAAATCAAAAACAAATTATGGTCTTTCCTATTTAAATTCTAAATCTTTAACATACTGCCATTATTTATATATGTGTGTATATATATATATATATACACACATATATATATATATAATTAAAGTATTCATTGATTTAACTTAATTTTAAAACACCAACTCTTCTGTGTAGGCAGCTACTTGGGATATGTTGGCTGGTTGGCTTAATTGCTAAGACATGTCCAGCTCTTGACACCCCGCGGACAGTAGCCCACCAGGCTCATCTGGAATGGGATTTCCCAGGCATGAACATTGGAGTGGGTTTCCATTTCCTCCTCTAGGGGATCTTCCCAGGGGATCATTCCTGGATTGCAGGTGAGTTCTTTTACTGCTGAAGCCCCACTAGGGGTATAGTAAAGGGGAAAATAAAAGCAAAACAGAGAGGATTCCTCCCTTCCTATGGGTTTTAAGTTAAAAGATTAATAAAATAAATTTATATGCTTCACATTTGAGCATATATGTTTGTATGTTGACCTAAATATTTCATCACATATGAATAAATAATTGTAAAGGATATACTTTCATTTATTACAAGTATTATAAATGTATTTGCCAAGAACTGCAAAGAACCTAAGATTTTACTTTACCTGCAACTTGACAATTTAACATGGCACAGTTTTATACAGGCTTACAAAAATATGTGAACCTCCTGAGTCATTGACAAAGATGTTCATTATTTGTGGCTGAGCCAAAAGCACAAATTCAAGTTTGTAAATCTTATGTGGGCAATGCCGTGGTGGGCCCTGGTGGATGCCGTGCACCCAAGTGAGAAATGATGACAAGAGGAAACCCCCAGTGTGGGCTAAAAATGTGTCCAACCTGTACATGGATGGAGGGATTTTCTTTATTATACTGCTTGGACTGCAATGTGAACCCTATACCCTCTGGTAAATACTATTTCTATCTTCCAAGGATATTTGCTACACAGCTGATATTGGAAAGAGTGTCTGAGAAAAACTGTCACAAAAGACATAGAGTTGTTTTATTATACTCTATGAAATCATTTTACTATAATGGTACAATAAAATCATTGCATTACTATTAAACAAAGTCAGTGGAATCTAAAAACTATCATGCTTATATAGCTGTCATCACTCCTTTTTTCATTTGACTCAAATTTCTAATTATGCACTATCAAAATATTATTCATCTTCTATTATATTTCATGCAAAAGAGTATATAAGTTGAAATTTTATTACTTTTTTCCACTTGACTTTAGACTTTTCTGCACTCAGCTATCTTGTAAGTATTATTATCAGTAATTGATCAAAATAATACATTCATTATAACATAAATATATAATAATTCAACAAATTTTATTTAACAAAAAGTATATTTTATTAAAATATATCTCAGAATGAGATTGATATCCTTGCCCCTAATATGCCCATTAATGAATATTACACATTGATGGACTGAATCAACTTTCATCAGACAGAAATTATCTATCCTTTTAAAGAAAAAATAATTTTAAGAGTTAAAAATTTTGTGCATATAAATAAATAGATGACAATATATTAGTTTTGTTATAGATTGTCACTGAGCTACTTGAATTTTTTAATTACATGGAAAAGTTGCATAGTGATTAATTAATACATTTCTTTTATAAGATATTAGCTGACAAATAAGATTCCCCTTTAATTTGTGGAAAGCAAAGATTTGAAAATCAACTGACTTACAAAAAACAAAATTTTTAGTGCGCCAACAGATCATTCATGCCCCGAATTCTGGGAAGTAAACCAAAAATGATTTACCAAATGTTATCAACTGACTATTAATTACATCTGTTACGTTTTCACCTAGAGACATGCATTTAATCTTATGTATTCAAAAAGGATAATGAAAGCTGGAATACTTTTCATGCTAATTTACATTTGCCAATGCAATATTTGTTAGTAATGATTTGATCCCTTCACATAACCCAATTAAGAAAGCCAGTCTTCACGGTTAAACTAATTAGGCATATCATAGTTGGTTTCTGTCAGAATAAAAGCTTGCCTTCATTGTACAGTTCAAATACATATGCTAATACAAAGTTCAAGATATCTTATAAAATCACTGAGAAAACTAATTTTGTATCAGCAAGAATATCCCTGTGCTATTTCCAACTAAGAGGTATAAAATATTAAGCATTTAATAAAGTTTATTTGAAAGAAAAAAAGCTTTATAAAATGCTTTGCACATTAATCTGAGCAAAGTCTGGCAGATAGTGAAGGGCAGGGTTGCCTGGCATTCTGCAATCCATCAGGTGGCAAAGAGTCAGACATAACTTAGTGACGGCAACAACAAAAGCATTATTTCCCCTTTAGGGTCAAGTAATGCTTCATTTAATGTTTACTATTAATATATTACATGTACTTGAAAAAAAGATTTTCTGTGTCAGGGGTGGAGGGTTTCTTTTAAACAACGCAGGCTGCCATGATATAACACTAAGGACTGGCTGGCTTAAACTAGGATTCCCAGATGGTGCTAATGGTAAAGAGTTTACCTGCCAACTTAGGAGGTATAGGTTCAATCCCTGTGTCTGGAAGATCCCCTGGAGGAGGAAATGGCAACCCACTCCAGTATTCTTGCCTGCAAAACCCCATGGACAGAGGAGCCTGGCAGGCTACAGTCCATGTAGTTGCAAAGAGTTAGACACCACTCAGCAACTGACCCTGCCACCACAGGTGGCTTAAAAAGCAAAAATTTACTTGCCATGGTCCTATCAGCTAGGAAATATAAGATTAGGGCATGCACAGATTTGGAGGTGGTCTGATGAGAGCCCTCTTTCGTTTCCAGAAGATCTCTCTGTACCCTCAAATGACAGAAAGACAGCAAGAAAGTTCTCTGTTTTCCTTTGTTTGTTTTTAAGAATGATAATCCTATTCACATGGTCTGAATGATTGAACTATCTCCCAAAGCCCTACCTCCTAGAACTGTCACATTAGGGTTAAGAATTTCAGCATACAAATTTGGGGGAACACAGACATTGAGTGTATGACAGTGCTCCTTCCACATTTAGTAACGGAGTACATTGATTACATTGCTCAGATCTTCAATGGCTCTCTTTATTTTTAAAATTAAAATCAATTTTTTGGTCTACTCCATTTATAAATTTCTTCCATAGCTACCGCCTTTTATTAAAATTTCCAGCTAGAATTGATGATTTATAATCCTTTATTTTCCATCATGTATGTACTAATGTTCCATCTTTTATTTTTTATATTAGTAATTGGGTATTTATTTCTTTTTTCTTTTTTTTTTTTGGTGGTTGCTCTTTTATTGATCTTTTCAAAGAACCAACTTTTACTTTTATTGATTTTTTTTTTCCTACTGATTTCCAGTTTTCAAATCCTGTTTCATGGATTTCTGCTCTAAATCTTATGACATATTTTCCTTCTGGTTCCCTCAACACAATTTCTGCTAGAGTCTGTTATGAACTCATGACTCTCTATCTCTCCAATCTTGGGGTCAGTGGCTTCCCCTCTCATAGAGCCAAGAAATGTTGGTGATATTCTAGTCTGTCAAAATTTTTGCTTGCTGTTAGGAATGCAGGAGGAACTTCTAAGCTTCTTCCATGTGGAACTAGAAACTGGAAACCTAGGGTCTTTTTTACTGTAATTTTTGTTTTATGTTGCTAGTATTTTACCTGCACCCTTAAGACATGGGCTCCCCTTGTAGCTCAGCTGGTGAAGAATTAGCCTGCGATGCAGGAGACCCACATTTGATTCCTCAGTCAAGAAGATCCGCTGGAGAAAGGGTAGACTACCCATTCCAATATTCTGGCCTGGAGAATTCCTCGACTGTATATTAATTGGGTCGCAAAGAGTCGGACACGACTGAGTGACTTTCACTTAAGAAATAACCTTACTTTTAATTATTTGTCTTTCTCTTCAAATAACTCCCTTTTAGTGGTATATGTTCTTTCAGTTCAGTTCAGTCGCTCAGTCGTGTCCAACTCTGCGTGCGACCCCATGAATCGCAGCACGCCAGGCCTCCCTGTCCATCACCAACTCCCTGAGCTTACTAAAACTCATGTCCATTGAGTCGGTGATGCCATTCAGCCAACTCATCCTCTGTCGTCCCCTTCTCCTCCTGCACCCAATCCCTCCCAGCATCAGGGTCTTTTCCACTGAGTCAACTCTTCACCATCAGGTGGCCAAAGTACTGGCATTTCAGCTTCAGCATCAGTCCTTCCAATGAACACCCAGGACTGATCTCTTTTAGGATGGACTGGTTGGATCTCCTTGCAGTCCAAGAGACTTTCAAGAGTCTTCTCCAACACCACAGTTCAGAAGCATCAATTTTTCGGCGCTCAGCTTTCTTCACAGTCCAACTCTCACATCCATACATGACCACTGGAAAAACCATAGCCTTGACCAGACGGACCTTTGTTGACAAAGTAATGTCTCTGCTTTTTAATATGCTGTCTAGGTTGGTCATAATTTTCCTTCCAAGGAGTAAGCATCTTTTCATTTCATGGCTGCAATCACCATCTGCAGTGATTTTGGAGCCCCCCAAAATAAAGTCACCCACTGTTTCCACTGTTTCCCCATCTATTTGCCATGAAGTGATGGGACCAGATTCCATGATCTTAGTTTTCTGAATGCTGAGCTTTAAGCCAACTTTTTCACTCTCCTCTTTCATTTTCATCAAGAGGCTTTTCAGTTCCTCTTCACTAGTGTGTTATATATCTTTAATAAATGTATGCTTTTTAGATATTTAGTTTTGGTCTATGAGTTTGTGCTCTCCTGGTTCAATAAGTTACTTTCATGATGAGACTGGTCCAGGAGTTTGAAGAGTGGAAAGCCCCAAGCACCCCTCCAATCCATCTGAACCCACCTACATGTTGCCTCACCTTAATACTTCTCCTCCTTCACCTCCACATAGCAGGTTAACCCCTTTATTCTTGATTTCATCAGCAAATTATTAGCACTAGTTGCTTTTGCAGAAGCTTATTTATTGGGTATAATTTACCTTGGAAGACTAGAGAGAAGTGAAAACTCAAGAAACCAAAGCTCAGGACAGAGAATATATTTTGAAATCAACTCTTTCCTCCACCCAAAGCTTTGTAATGCCTTGATATCCTGAGGGCACCAGCATCAGCTGTTTTTGCCAGTTTCTGCAGCAAAAGGACAGGTAGTTTTGTTGCAAAGCACTATTGAGAGTACACACAGGGGTCAATTTTTAAAATCTTAGGGCTTCATCTAGCTGCTCTCAGATCCAGGCCTATGGCCACACTTCCACACTCACCGGTCACCCTGCATTGTTGGTATATATATTTTATTGTCTTTATTAGTTTCTTTAATCTGCATTCTAGTCCTGTTTCTACAATTTCTTCAGGCTTGATTTAGGTAAAGGAGTCCATATTCTATGCTATATATCCTCTTGAGATATATATATATATGCATATATATATATATATATATACCTGCTTAGTCACTTCAGTTGTGTCCAATTTTATGATCCCATGGACTGTAGCCCTCCAGGCTCCTCTGTCCATGTGACTTTCCAGACAAGAATACTCGAATAGGTTGCCATTTCCTGCTACAGGGGATCTTCCTGGCCTAGGTATTGAACCCATGTCTCCTGCAGCAACTGCACTGGTAGATGAATCTTTACCTTCATGCCACCTGGGAAGCAATATGTATATATATATGCAGGGATAACTAGGTTTTAAAATGAGCAAAGACATTTGTAAGACAAATACCAGAGTCAGGCAAACGAAACACTGGTAAAGTAACAAAATCCCAGTGAAGAGTTAAGGCCAAATACATACCAACAAAAGAACTGACAAGTATTTATCACATTACATATATTATGCAATAAATTCATATTTAATATGGTTAAAGTGTACAACAATTACATCTAGCAAATAGAAAGAGGAGTTAAGATTCACAGGTTACAAATGTGATAAGTTTTTTACTGTTACCAATATTTATAAAGTAATTTTTAATTCCTTTATCCAGAACACTCTTTCAAAATGCAGTTTATCTTTTGCCTTGGCTGTGAAATTTCAGGTTTATAAACACTGTGGTTATTTCCATTTTAATGTTTTATAGACAGGCTGATTCATATATTTTTCAAAGCAGGTGTACTTTAATGATAAATATGACATACACACAATGCACATAGGTTTTTTGGTTGTTTTGTTTTTACTGAGCAACACATTCAAATAATGCTAAATGTCTTGAAATTCAATTTGTATGATAAGTTGTTGCATTCATATAACAGGTTACAGAGGCAAAAATTATTCCTATTTTATACTGTGGTGAAATTTTTTCTAGCCACCATCTGATTGGTAAATTACTTCAGAGAATGAAAAATATTTCATGGTTTTCCTAATGAAAATCCCAAGAATTAAATTTCAATAATAATGCTAAATAGACTTAAAAGTTACAGCTCTGAAATAATTGCAGACATTGAGTTCTCTTAACTATTTGCTTTCTTGATAATACCTCAGCTGGACATTTCCCCCTGTACTTTGTACTCCACACAGCACTTAGAGCAGGCATTTCATCTAAATTATCACCTGATTAGAAAACTCACCTTAATATGGATCAATCACTCCTTCTTTTGAAGATATCACTCCCCCTGGAACTAAAAATATAGATCAGATGGTGTATCCTATGTTTTCAGCACTAATTCCAGAGAAGACTATGTTGTCTTTGAGTTAGTTATTATAGTTGTAGTTCTTTCAGCTTCAAAACATGCATCAGGTTAAATTTATGGAAAAGACAGGCGGGAGTATAAAAATTGACAGGCAATGTAAAGAGTCACATTCTGCTTTGGAGAAATCTATCACACAACAGTAGTCTCTTATTGACAAACATGGACTTCTGTAATCTGTGTATCCAGGGACATCTGCCTCTGAAGTGGTTTGCATCTATGTTTTAAATTTTATTTCACCATTTCTACAGTCAGTTTTGAAAACTGGCTTTCAAAATGTTTATTAAAAAAAAATTCTCAGAGAACACTTGGATTATCCTACTTAAAACTTGTTGGAATTCACAACTGCCTGTAAGAAAACAGTCACATGTCACATAAATGCCAAAAGCATATACCAAGTATTGACTTTTCAAGCTTACCAACTTGAGTTGAATTTGTCTCATGACATATGGTACTAACCAAGAGGAAAATTTCTTTGTTGAGGAAGTCTGCCTCCTCAAGACATGGTGGTCAGTTGATTAGTAATTCAATTTAACTGTACCTTTTTTACTTTTGTATGTGGCCATAGGGGAAGAATATTTATGATTTCTGCTTTTACAGAAGAAAAATTCAGGAAAAGCACCAGGTAAAGTGTTGAGTTGAACCCTGCTTTCTTTCATATAATGGTAAAAATGTGAGGGGTGTGCTAAGGCTGACACTTGTTGAAGAAATTGACTTTGAAACAGTGGGAATTTATGAGAGATCTAGTGAGCCTCAGGAACACTGAAAATCTGACACATTTTATCAACTTAATTTCTTAAAATATTTCGATCATTTTCTAGAAATTTTAAAAGTCACTCTGTTATACATAAGAATCCTTCAGCAATTCAGGACTCTCACAGAATTTTGGTTTTATTAAGCAAGTATTATAAAAATGTGTCTAACATGTTCTTCTACAGGCATTCTTTCTGAAATTTGATAAGCATTTAAAAATAATCACTAATCGTGGTGACCTAAATGGGAAGGAAATCCAAAAAAAAGGGGGGATAGATAGATAGATAGATAGATAGATAGATAGATAGATAGATCTATATCTGGTCCAACTCTCATATCCAGACATGACTACTGGAAAAAACATAGATTTCATTATAGGGACCTTTGTCAGCAAAGCAATGTCTCTGCTTTTTAATACACTAAGTTGGTCATAGCTTTCCTTCCATTGAGCAAGTGTCTTTTAATTTCATGGCTTCAGTCACCATCCACAGTGAATCTGGAGCCCAAGAAAATAAAATCATTCACTGTTTCCACTTTTTCCCCTTCTGTTTGCCATGAAGGGATGGGACTGGATGCCATGATCTTTCTTTTTTGAAAGTTGAGTTTTAAGCCAGCTTTCTCACATTCCTCTTATACCCTCACCAAGAGACTCTATTTCCTCTTTGCTTTCTGCCGTTGAAGTGGTATCATCTGCACATCTGAGGTTGTTGGTATTTCTCCAGGCAATCTTGATTCCAGCTATGATATACTCTGCCTATAAGTTAAATAAACATGTGGCAATATGCAGCTATGTATATGTATACACACACACATACACCCACACAAACACAGCTCTCTCTCTTTCTCTCTAACTGTTGCTTCTTTACCTTCATACAGATTTCTCAGGAGGCAAGTCAGCTGGTCTGATATTCCCATCTCTTGAAGAATTTTCCACAGTTTGTTGTGATCTACACAAAGGCTTTGGCACAATCAGTAAAGCAGTAATTGTTTTTCTGGAATTATTTTGTTTTTTCTAATCCAATGGATATTGACAATTTGATCTCTGGCTCCTCTGCCTTTTCTAAATCCAGCTTGAACATTTGGAAATTCTGGGTTCATGTACTTTTGAAGCCTGGCTTGGAGAATTTTGAGCATTACTTTGCTAGCATGTGAAATAAGTGCAGTTGTGCAGTTTTGAACATTCTTTGGCACTGTCTTTCTTAGGAATTGGAGTGAAAACTGACATTTTCCAGGCATGTGGCCACTGCTGAGTTTTCCAAATTTGCTGGAATACTGAGTACAGCACTTTCACAGCATCATCTTTCAGGATTTGAAATAGCTCAACTGGAATTGCATCACATCCACTAGGTTTTTTCCTAGTGATGCTTCCTAAGGCCCACCTGACTTTGCATTCCAGGATGTCTGGCTCTAGGTGAGTGATCACACCATCGTGATTATCTGGGTCCTGAAGATCTTTTTTGTATAGTTCTTCTGTGTTTTTCTGACACCTCTTCTTAATATCTTCTGCTTCTGTTAGGTCCATAGTATTTCTGTCCTTTATTGAGCCCATCTTTGCATGAAATGTTCCCTTGGCATCTCTAATTTTTTGAAGAGATCTCTAGTCTTTCCCATTCTATTGTTTTCCTCTATTTCTTTGCATTGACCACTGGGGAAGGCTTTCTTATCTCTCCTTACTATTCTTTGGAACTCTACATTCAAATGGATATATTTTTCCTTTTCTCCTTTGCGTTTAGCTTCTCTTCTTTTCTCAGCTATTTGTAAGGCCTTGTCAGAAAAACATTTTGCCTTTTTGCATTTCTTTTTCTTTGAGATGGTCTTGATCACTGCTTCTTGTACAATGTCACAGACCTCTGTCCATAGTTCTTCAGGCACTATGTCTATTAGATCTAATCCCTTGAATCTGTGTCATTCCCATTGTATAACTGTAAGGGATTTGATTTAGGTCGTACCTGAATGGTCTGGTGGTTTTCCCTACTTTCTTGAATTTAAGTCTGAATTTGGCAATAAGATGTTCATGATCTGAGCCACAATCAGCTGCTAATCTTGTTTTTACTGATTGCAAAAAGCTTCTCCATCTTAGGCTGCAAAGAATATAATCAACCTGATTTCAGTGTTGACCATCTGATGTCCATGTGTAGAGTTGTCTCTTGTGTTGTTGGAAGAGGGTGTTTGCTATGACCAGTGTGCTCTCTTGGCAAAACTCTGTTAGCCTTTGCCCTGCTTCATTCTGTACTTCAAGGCCAAATTTTCCTGTTACTCCAGGTATCTCTTGACCTCCTACTTTGCATTCCAGACCCCTATGATGAAATGGACATCTTTTTTGGGTGTTAGTTCTAGACAGTCAGGGATTTATCAACTATTATTTTATTACTCTGGGTTGTTATAACAAAATACCGAAAATTTACTACCATATTAACAAAAGCATGATGTTAGCACAGCTATGTTTGGTGAGAGCCCTTTTCTGGTTGTACATGGTTGACTTATTGCATCCTCAAATGGTAGAGATCAGGGCAGAAGAAACAAGTTATCTCATGAATCTTATACAGGCAGTGATACCATCCATGAAGGCTTCACGTTTATGACTTCATTGAATCGAATTGCCTACCAAAGACCCGACTTTCTGATACCATCACACTGGTGGATAGAGTAATTGAGAGCAACAAGCATTCAACAATAATCGAGGGGCAATAAGCATTCACTCCCCAATGATTAGATATAAAAATAATGATCTTTTTAGGAAGCCTGTGTTTTAAATTTTTAACATCTGTGCTTATTAATGTTTTCCTGAATGCAAACGCATGGTTTCTGCAGCAGAGAAGATCTTTTTTTACTTATAGTCAATAATGTTGCTCATTTTTCAAGGCCAGATTTTCCCTTGCACAGCTATACAATAAGAACAAGATAAGAGATTATTCTCATGGGCCAGAGTTTGTCCTGCAGGCAAGACCTTAAAATATGAATCTAGGGGATTATTATATAGGAGGGAGGGTCATTTGTACCGTCATTTCTTCCTAAAGATGAGGAGCAGACTTTTGCTCCTAGTATAAACAATTCTTTTGGAAGTTCAAAAAGAAAGGATCTTAGAATATACATTTATGCCTTTGGGAGAAGATCAAATTAGTATTTTAAGCTTTAGAGTGTGTGGTCATGCTCAGTCATGTTTGATTCTTTGTGACCCTATGGACTGTGGCCTGCCAGACTCCTCTGTCTCCTCTGGAATTTTCCAGGTAAGAATACTGGAGAAGGTTGCCACTCCCACCTCAGGGGATCTTCGCAACCCAGGGATCGAACCCATGTCTCCTGCATTGGCAGGTGGGTTCTTAATCACTGAGCCACCTGGGAAGCCCATAAGTTTTAAATCTCCTGGGATATCTCATTGGTCTTGTGCCATACCCTCCTTGGAATGTAAGCACATACATCTCTGGAGGTAAATTTCTATCTAGAATTCTCTATTTACCCCATCATAAGTTAATTTTCATGATATATTTTAATCCAGCTCCAAAGTTTCCACAAAATTTAAAAGGAAGCCCTAAAATAAAAATATTTTGTCCATAGTTGAAGAGATAATGCATGCTTTGTTGTTTTGTTCACAAAAGAGACAAAATTTGATATAAAAAATGAAAAGTCCTTAATAAATAGAAACATATCAAATAAAATGCATTCTTAAATGACTTATAAAATCACTGTAAAACCCATTCCAGGGAATTGAACAAGTAAAGATGTGATCATTTATTTAATTTGTTTTCTTTCATAGAATAAGGACCTCTTCTAATAAAAGACAATTCATAAAATTATTTTCATAATTATTTTAAATATTTTATTGTTTGATGGATAATCTTAAACAAAAATACAGTCTCCTAATACTTAAGTGTAGAGTTTGTTATTTTAACGTAACTCTGGGAGATAGTGAAGGACAGGGTACACTGGCCTGTAGCAGTCAACAGGATCCTAAAGAGTCGGACTCAAGTTAGTGACTGAACAATATTCATTCATGGTTAATATATCTTGTGGTTTAAGAAGAGAATATCCCTCTTTGAGGAGTCTTAATTCCGTAAAGATCACAACATTTATATGTCTGCATTACAAAGAGGTATTCATATATATTACTATATGTTACTGACATTGCTAACCAAAAAGAAGGCTTGTAGACTTTTGGATAGCAGCCATCCTGACTGGCGTATAATGGTACCTCATTGTGGTTTTGATTTGCATTTCTCTGATAATGAGTGATGTTGAGCATCTTTTCATGTGTTTGTTAGCCATCAGTATGTCTTCCTTGGAGAAATGTCTGTTGAGTTCTTTGGCCCATTTTTTGATTGGGTCATTTATTTTTCTGGAGTTGAGCTGGAGGAGTTGCTTGTATATTTTTGAGAGTAATCCTTTGTCTGTTGCTTCATTTGCTATTATTTTCTCCCAATCTGAGGGCTGTCTTTTCACCTTGCTTATAGTTTCCTTTGTTGTGCAAAAGCTTTTAAGTTTCATTAGGTCCCATTTGTTTATTTTTGCTTTTATTTCTAAAATTCTGGGATATGGGTCATAGAGGATCCTGCTGTGATTTATGTCGGAGAGTGTTTTGCCTATGTTCTCCTCTAGGAGTTTTATAGTTTCTGGTCTTACATTTAGATCTTTAATCCATTTTGAGTTTATTTTTGTGTATGGTGTTAGAAACTGTTCTAGTTTCATTCTTTTACAGGTGGTTGACCAGTTTTCCCAGCACCACTTGTTAAAGAGGTTGTCTTTTTTCCATTGTATATCCTTGCCTCCTTTGTCGAAGATAAGGTGACCATAGGTTCGTGGATTTATCTCTGGGCTTTCTATTCTGTTCCATTGATCTATATTTCTGTCTTTGTGCCAGTACCATACTGTCTTGATGACTGTGGCTTTGTAGTAGAGTCTGAAGTCAGGCAGATTGATTCCTCCAGTTCCATTCTTCTTTCTCAGGATTATTTTGGCTATTCGAGGCTTTTTGTATTTCCATACAAATTGTGAAATTATTTGTTCTAGTTCTGTGAAAAATACCGTTGGTAGTTTGATAGGGATTGCATTGAATCTATAGATTGCTTTGGGTAGTATAGCCATTTTGACAATATTGATTCTTCCAATCCATGATCACGGTATATTTCTCCATCTGTTTGTGTCCTCTTTGATTTCTTTCATCAGTGTTTTTATAGTTTTCTATGCAATTTATGTTCTTTAGGTATACATCGGAGGTTGGAGAAAATGGAATCTTCTTAACTTTGTGGTGCGATGCTCATTAGTTTGATCGAGCCACTATGGAAACTGTGGGAGATCCTTGTCTCTCTGGAATTTCAGTAAGAATACTGGACAAGTGCACTCCCACTCTCAGGGATTTGCAACCAGGATCGAACCATGCTCCTGCAATTGCAGGTGGAGTCTTAATCACGAGCCACCTGGAAGCCCCATAGTTTTAAATCTCACGGGATATCTCATTGTTTGTGCCATACCCTTGGATGTAAGCACATACATCCTGAGGTAAATTCCATCTAGAATCTCTATTACCAATATAAGGTTAATTCTGATATATTTATCACTCATAATTCCAGAATATTATAAAGCCATAAAAAAAAATATTTTGATCCATAGTTATGAAGGATAAATGGATGCTTTAGTTGTTGTTACAAAAGAGACAAATTTGAACAACAAATGAAAAGTCCTTACATAAATAAACATATCAATAATGACATTTAAATGACTGATAAATCAGAAAACCCATATCAGGGAATTGAACAAGTAAAGATGGATCATCTTATTAATTTTTCTTCATAGAATAAGACCTTTACTCTAGAAAAGGCGAAGTTCTAAATTTTTTCAAAGTAAATTTTAAAATTATATTTTATGGATAACTAAACAAATACAGTTCCTATCAGTGTAGAGTTTGTTATTTTAACTAACTCTGGAGATATGAGGACATGGGTACACTGGCTGTAGCAGTCCACAGGATCCTAAAGAGTAGGACTCAAGTTAGGTGGACTGGAATAATATTCATATGTAATATATCTTTGGTTTAGAGAAATTCCCTCTTGAGGTCTAATTCGGTAAAGATCACAATAAAAAAAAGGCATCTAAATTTAAAAAATTTTAAAGACTGTCCTTTGAAAACAAATTTCAAAAATGTAAAAAATACAATGAAGCAGAAAGAAAAAAAGACACACTAGATTTGTATAACATTGAAGCATTTTTTTGTGTGTTTGTATTCAACATTATCCTAGTAACTCAAACATATGTTATCCTCAAGCATTTCATTAGATTTTTTTTTGTCTGTGTAATATCTAGCTTCCAAGGAATGGAACCATCACAATGAGAGTAAATAAAATTCTAAATTTTACTTTTATTCTTCTAAGAAGAGTATTAGAACAAATTTCATAAGGAGAGACAATTATTTTTAAAACATTTATTGTGTAAGTGTAGTAAAAAAAAAAAAAAAAAAAAAAAAACGCTTGTATACAAATGCACAAGAAGGGAAAAATGTATCTTATGCAGTATTGCTTAGGAAAAGTAGCCAAACTTCAAATAGCACTATATAATTGCATTTTTATTATAGTGGTATTGATCGATAGTCTTATTTTACTAAAATAAAGAATTACACTAATGGGAAGATCCAGATATACACTATTCTCTATGAATAATGCAGGTGAAATATACCAGAAATTATGATACACATGGCTAAGTAGAAATAACTATCTTTCATTAGACTATAATTTAAAAATTTTAAAGTAATCCTAAGTATGCACTATGAGGACTCCAGTCAACACACTCTGTTCTTCCTGTACATATGGATTTCAGTATTCACATATTCCTCATCTCAATTGCACTTTAGCATACTGAGAAGTCAGCTTCTCAATCTTCCAGAAAGAACATTTCTGTAAGTGTTAGTAAGCTAACTTCATTGCCTTTTTATGTTTTTAATCGGTTAGCTTGAATAGCTTCATAATGTCAATAGTCATTGAGAAAATGGGGTAGTTTGGAGAGAAAGTAATCTCCCTTTCCCTATTGGCATCTTCAGGCCAGACTTCCACAGCCAAAGGGATGAGGAGCCATAAATCAATTAAACAATAAATGTGAAGTCAGCCTCTTCGCTTTTACTCAGAGCTGCACTAATTCCATCAAACTGATTGGGACAAACACCCATGAAAGCCAAAACCAGAGGCAACAATTCCAAAGAAAAGGAGGTGTTGTAAATTTCCAGGCATATGCTCTGGGACACAGGCCAAAGGGAGAATTTTCTAACGGTTGATGTGAAGGTACAATCCTATTTTATTCTTAAAATGATTGCCTTAGTCATCCCCTCATGTCATCTATTCACAGAAAATAGGATATACAGGCTCCTCTGTCCATGGGATTTCCCACTCAAGAATGCTGGAGTAGATTGCCATTTCCTTCTCCAAGGGATCTTCTTGGCCCTAGGATCAAACCCCTGTCACCAGCCTTGAAAGGCAGACTCTTTACTACCAGGGAAGCCTAGATATGCTTTTACAATTTTTTCCAATTGACAATCAAAATCTAAGTTAAATATGAATGATCAGAATTATAAACCAGAACTATATAGACAGGTAACATATACATGGGGTTTCCCAGGTGGCCCAGTGGTAAAGAACCCACCTGCTAATGCAGGAGACATAAGAGATATGAGTTCAATCCCTGGGTCAGCAAGATTTCAAGGAGGTGGGCATGGCATCCCACACCAGTGTTCTTGCCTGGAAAATCTCATATACAGAAGAGCCTAGCAGGCTACAGTTCATAGAGTTACAAAGAGTCAGACATAACTTAGTGACTGAGCATGCACACGCACAATGTAGACAAAGTCATCATTACATTTCCTAACCTCTTTTCATGATCTATCCTTTCTCTAATCCTTGGATGTAGACATACTCATATTGTGTCTTCAAAAGTTGTAACCTCTGAGCAACTTCTGAGAAATCTGTTTTACTCTGTTAAAGTTAACAACATCTTCTTATATATTGTTCCTCTTACATTTGTAATGAAAAAATTGTGCTTCAGTGGAAATCTATGCATTGTCTGAGGCACACCCTTCCGGGTTACCTCATTCTGATGTTATGAGAAGCATTTCATAATTTTGTGAGTTGTAGGTAACTGATAGCAATGGAAAAATAATACTTTTCTATGGATATATGAGGACTTTTGTTTGTGGAGGGACACTCTGTGGAGAAAACATTAAATAATAAATAACTTTAAAATGTGTTCCACTTTAAATTTGTTTGAGTGTCATAATTTCATCTTTATAAAAAAATTTTTTTTCTGGGGACTTCCCATTCCAATGCAGGGGCACAGGTTTGATTCTTGATTGGGAAACTATGATCTCACATGCCTTGGGGCATGGCCAAATAAATCAATAATTTAAAAGTTTTTTTTTTTTTTTTTAAAGTCTGTCTGTTTTATGTTGCTGGATATAATTTGGCCAGTAGTCCCCATTTTATGCAGCTAAATTCATCAGGCCCACTGCAAGTAGAATGAGGGACACTTGGTATTATATATAGTATTTCATTACTTTCCATGGTCTTCCACCCCTTTATGTAAGAATAGACATCATTATAAAGTTTCATTAATTGCCTGTTATATCAGGATATTAAGTTAGTCAAGTAAAAGATTAGCTTATAAGCCTCAATGTAATGAAAATGATATGAACAAAGTTAAAGGCGTTCAGAGTGCAACAGAGTAAGAGTTACATCAGATTAACTGGAATTCTAAGTAACTAAGAGAAATGAAAAGAAAAATCTATGTCAGAAATGTCAGAAAAATCTAAAGAAAATGTTTTGAGGAGGAAGAGTGACCAGTTACGTGCAATACTTTGTCTTAAAAATCCTTTTTAGTTTTGCATTTGAATAGTAGAAATAAGTATTTCTTCAAAAAAATCAGAGATACCAAGGGAACATTTCATGCAAAGATGGGCTCAATAAAGGACAGAAATGGTAGGGACCTAATACAAGCAGAAGATATTAAGAAGAGGTGGCAAGAATACACAGAAGAACTGTACAAAAAAAGATCTTCTTGACCCAGATAATCACAACGGAGTGATCACTCACCTAGAGCCAGACATCCTGGAATGTGAAGTCAAGTGGGCCTTAGGAAGCATCACTAGGAATAAAGCTAGTGGAGGTGATGGAATTCCAGTTGAGCTATTTCAAATTCTGAAAGATGACTCTGTGAAAGTGCTGCACTCAATATGCCAGCAAATTTGGAAAACTCAGCAGTGGCCACAGGACTAGAAAAGGTCAGTTTTCATTCCAGTACCAAAGAAAGGCAATGTCAAAGAATAATCAAACTACCACACAATTTCACTCATCTCACACACTAGTAAAGTAACGCTTAAAATTCTCCAAATCAGGCTTCAGCAATATGTGAACTGTGAACTTCCAGATATTCAAGCCGGTTTTAGAAAAGGCAGAGGAACCAGAGATCAAATTGCCAATATCTGCTGGACCATGGACAAAGCAAGAGAGTTCCAGAAAAACATCTATTTCTGCCTTATTGACTATGCCAAAGCCTTTGACTGTGTGGATCACAATAAATTGTAGGAAATTCTGAAAGAGATAGGAATACCAGACCTACTCACCTGCCTCTTGAGAAACCTGTTTGCAGGTCAGGATGCAACAGTTAGAACTGGACATGGAACAACAGACTGGTTCCAAATAGGAAAAGGAGTACGTCAAGGCTGTATATTGTCACCCTGCTTACTTAACTTCTATGCGGAGTACACCATGAGAAATGCTGGGCTGGAGGAAGCACAAGCTGGAATCAAGATTGCCAGCAGAAATATCAGTAACCTCAAATATGCAGATGACACCCTTATGGCAGAAAGTAAAGAAGAACTAAAGAGCCTCTTGATGAAAATGAAAGAGGAGAGTGAAAAAGTTGGCTTAAAGCTCAACATTCAGAAAACTAAGATCATGGCATCTGATCCCATCACTTCAAGGCAAATAGATGGGGAAACAGTGACAACAGTGCTGACTTTATTTTTCTGGACTCCAAAATCACTGCAGATGGTGACTGCAGCTGTGAATTTAAAAGATGCTTACTCCTTGGAAGCAAAGTTATGATCAACCTAGACAGCATATTAAAAAGCAGAGACATTACTTTGCCAACAAAAGTCCATCTAGTTAAGGCTATGGTTTTTCCAGTGGTCATGTATGGATGTGAGAGTTGGACTCTAAAGAAAGCTGAGTGCCGAAGAATTGATGCTTTTGAGCTGTGGTGTTGGAGAAGACTTTTTAGAGTCACTTGGACTGCAAGGAGATCCAACCAGTCCATCCTAAAGGAAATCAGTCCTGCGTGTTCATTGGAAGGACTGATGCTGAAGCTGAAACTCCAATACTTTGGCCACCTGATGAGAAGAACTGACTCATTGGAAAAGACCCTGATGCTGGGAAAGATTGAGGGCAGGAGGAGAAGGGGATGACAGAGGATGAGGTGGTTGGATGGCATCACTGACTGGATGATCTTGGGTTTGTGTAAACTCTGGGAACTGATGATGGACAGGGAGACCTGGCATGCTGAGGTTCATGGGGTCACAAAGAGTCGGACATGACTGAGCATCTGAACTGAACTGAACTGAATAGAAATAATAGAAATAGGTGACTTTAGTTTATACTTTTCTTATATATGTAAAAGTACTGTAATTAAACTAATTATCCAAATATGTGTTTTGACCTCTCAGATTTTCTATTAGCTATACCTTTTCAGTAAAATACATTTATATTTAATTAATATATGAAATATGTTATCCAATGATTTTGACAAGAGTTAGGAGAATCATGCACAAGTGGCTATTTCAAAGTACATTGAAAAACATACTTATCTACATTTTTCCTTATTACGTTTCTTGAGTAATAATTACTATTCACACTACTGTTCTTTAGTAGCATATATTTCTCAATTTTCCTAACTGCAATGTCTGCAACATATAGTGACTCTACAGTGCAGCATAGGGTTGTTTGTGAAATGCTGCTTTCAAAAATGACAAATGAAAACACACTGACAATGATACAGATTTTAGTATACCATGGTGAGTGCCCTGTCTGTCTCTCTGTTTTTCTCTCTTTATTTAATGGACTCTGCCCCTGGATACTGCTCAGAGAAGGAGCAGTCAAAATTGCTTCTTCTTCCTTTGGCTCAAACATCTTAGAAAAATTGAGAACCCCGCAGAGTTCAAAGGAAGTGCACCCATAGGGTTGTGGAACTTTCTCATTTTTAGTTTTCTTTTCCTTTGTTATGAACCTTTAAAGACTCAGATTTGTTGTAGTTTAAAGAGGAAGAACTTCAAAGAAGAGCAAAACATTTGTGAAATGATGTTGTGTTTATACCTTGTTAGTGAGCTTCTTGAAAGTGCTTACAACTTTTAGGGAGGGTAAAGAATATTGGGTAAATAATATTTCCTGCAGAGCAAAAGTCATGCATAGAGAGGCATCAAGCAGAGAAACTTAGAAAGTCTACATCACAAGAAATGCTTTTCAGCAGGGAAGTCTCCTTCTGAACTTACACATAGGTCGGTATGACATAAAATTATTTTTTTAATTGATAATGAGAGAAGTTTAAATAAATTCCAGGTGATGTCTATACAAAAAGTCTAAATTTAATCATAATTCAAAATTTCAGTTCAATCCAGTGATCTTGCTTCTAGAACATAGGATACTTTTGGTGTGATAAATCAAAATGGAATACAGAGTTCACACAATTTTCTCATGAAATATTGCATTTTTCTCACAGCACTGCTATTTATAAATAGGTTAAAAATCTAACTATATTTGACAAAACTATTCAACTTACATACCTATTATGTGTAGACATGATTCTAAGTGTTGGAAATACAAGAAGGGATATAATACTTGCTCTTATTCAGTACATTCTACTGAAGAGGGCAGGCTAGAAATATATAAACAAATGCATACATAATGCAATTTTAAAAGAGTGGCAAGTGGATTCCCTATTTCATCACACTCTCCAGGAAACAGTACAGATGGACCCAGCTGCAGGGCAGGGATAGAGACACAGACATAGAGAATGGACTTGTGGACACAATGCGGGGGAGAGAAGGGGAGAGCAGGATGAATTGGGAGATTGGGACTGGCATATAGCACTGCCTTGTGTAAGATAGCTGCCTAGCAGGAAGCTGATTTACAGCTGATTTACAACTGGGTGCTCTGTGATGACTTACAGGGGTGGTGGTGGGAGGGAGGTCCGAGAAGAAGGGGACATATGTATACATGTAGCTGATTCACTTCATTGTACAATAGAAAATAACACAACATGGCAAAGCGACTAGTAGTTCGGTTCAGTTCAGTCGTTCAGTCTTGTCCGACTCTTTGCGACCCCATGAACAGCAGCAGGCCAGGCTTTTCTGTCCATCAGCAACTCCCGGAGCTTGCTCAGATCCGTGTCCATCACGTCGGTGATGCCATCCAACCAACTCATCCTTTGTCATCCCTTTCTCCTCCTACCTTCAATCTTTCCCAGCATCAGGGTCTTTACCAATGAGTCAGTTCTTCACATCAGGTGGCCAAAGTATTGGAGTTTCAGCTTCCAATCAGTCCTTCCAATGATCACCCAGGACTGATTTCCTTTAGGATGGGCTGGTTGGATCTCCTTGCAGTCCAAGGGTACTTAAGAGTCTTCTCCAACACCACAACTCAAAAGCATCAACTCTTAAATGCTCAACTTTCTTTATAGTCCAACTCTCACATCCATACATGACTATTGGAGAAACCATAGCTTCGACTAGATGGACCTTTTGTTGGCAAAGTAATGTCTCTGCTTTTTAATATGCTGTCTAGGTTGGTCATAATTTTTCTCCCAAGGAGTAAGTATCTTTTAATTTCATGGCTGCAGTCATCATCTGCATTGATTTTGGATCCCAAGAAAATAAAGTCTTTCACCATTTCCACTGTTTTCCCATCGATTTGCCATGAAGTGATGGAACCAGATGCCATGATTTTAGTTTTCTTTGTGTTGAATTTTAAGCCAACTTTTTCACTCTCCTCTTTCACTTTCATCAAGAGGCTCTTTAGTTCTTTGCTTTCTGCCTTAAGGGTGGTATCATCTGCATATCTGAGGTTACTGATATTTCTCCTGGCAATCTTGATTCCAGCTTGTGCTTCCTCCAGCCCAGCGTTTCTCATGATGTACTCTGCATATAAGTTCAATAAGCAAGTTGACACTATACAGCCTTGACATATTCCTTTCCCTATTTGGAACCAGTCTGTTGTTCCATGTCCAGCTCTACCTGTTGCTTCTTGACCTGCATATAGGTTTCTCAGAAGGCAGGTCAGATGGTCTGGTATTCCCATCTCTTTAAGAATTTTCCAGTTTATTGTTATCCACACTGTAAAAGGCTTTGACATAGTCAATAAATCAGAAGTAGATGCGATAAAACAGAAGCAACTCTACCCCAGTACCCCAGTACAATAAGAGAAAGAAGGAGAGAAAAAAGTGACAAGTATTCTGAAGAATAGCAAGTAGAGTAGTTGTAGGGAAGTGTTAGCTAGAAAAATTGAGGATCGGGGATTCTTTGCCTAGAGTCCCCATAAAATATGACAGAATGGGAAAAAATTGAACAGAGATCTGGATGATAAGAAGGATTTAAGTATAATGAATATCCAGTGCAGGCATATTCAAATAGAGGGAAAGTGATGCACAAAGATTTTGAGGTTACAATGAATTTATTTATTTTGGAGGTGGAAAAAATTCCAGAGTAGACTGAGCATCATGAATATTGAGAAGGGGAGAAGTAGAAATGAGGACAGAGTTGGTTTCCTCCAGTAAGGGCATAAGCTGCCAAGAATGCACACAGAGTGAAAGAAATAGGTCAAAAAGATGGAACTTGGCTAAACCCCCTTCAAAAATCATACCTACTCAAAACTAGGATACAGGCTAAAATTTGTGTTGACCTATATGGGATGTTTAGTTTTCTGTGTCCACTTGACTTGGCTAAAGGATTCTTAGATAGCTTGTAAAATAGTATATTTGAATGTATCCGAAAGTATGTTCCAGAAGTGATTAACATTTGAATCAGTAGACTGAGTAAAACAGATCTGCCCTTACCAAAGTGAGATGAGACACCATTCAAACCATTAAAGGGCTTAGTAGAACACAAAAGCAGACCAAGGGCTAGCTCTCACTCCTTCTTTTTGAGCTGGAACATCTATCTTATCTTGTGCTCCAACATTGGTGTTTCTAGTTCTCGAGGCTTTGGTGTCTGGGACTTTTTTGAGAAGTGGTCTAAGAACCATTAGATCAGAGCTGAATACTGAAGAATATAAAAACTTAGTGTGGTAAGTGTATTCATAGAAACAGTAGTGTTTAGAAGACACTACTTTGAGGAAGATGAAAGAAACTTGGAAGAGAAAGGCACCACTCAGATTCTTGATGGTGAGGGGGGAAAAAGAAGAACAAATAAGAAGGATGAAAAGTAATGGTCCCATCACAAAATCAGCCAGTTCACCAAAACTGCTTAATCAAGAAAAGGTGCTCTGTATTTAAGAAAATGCATTTAACTACCAACAGAAAAGGGTACCTAGAATGTTGACCTCTCTTTAAAAATACTTGTAACTGTTAGTCAAAAAAAAAAAAGCATGAATTAAAATAAATGGGAAATGGCAGGCATCATACAGTAAGAGTGAAGCAGAAGGAACTAATCAATACTAATTAGCTAATAAAAACATGACCCAAAATCCAACCACAAAGGTGAGAACAATAATAACACAATATTTCAACATTAATTAATTTTAATTAAACAGGCAATTAAAGATATGACAGGATACTGAAAGTCAGAAATTCAGAACTTAGAATAGAAATATACAAAGTTGTGAAATCAGAGTAGATAGCACTCAGGGAAAAAAATAAATATGAAAAATTTAACTGTAGAAAGAGAGCAGTATCAAAATATATCAAGGCGATCATCTTTAGTGAGGTGCAGAGAAATATTCTAGAGTGTTGGAACTCTCAATTTTGGTGACAATTATAGGAGTGCACACGATTGTCAAGACTTTTCAAAGTATATACTTAATTGAGTGAATTTTATTACTGCCAAAGAAGACTTAATCATTAAAAAAAATATTTTTAACAATCTGGTCAAAATTTAGAATCCAGCAATAACGTCAAGGTCAAATATTATGCAATTAATTAATTCAGTCAGTGTTTGCTTCAAGGTAATTTGACACATTTGTGTCTGACTCTTTGCAACCCCACTGACTGTAGCCCGCCAGGCTCCTCTGTCCATGGGGTTTTCCAGGCAAGAATATTGAAGTGGGTATTCCCATTCCTTTCTTGGGGATCTTCCCAACGCAGGGATCAAACCTGGGTCTCCTGCATTGCAGGCAGATTCTTTACTGTTTGAGCCATCAGTGGCACCAGAAACCTGAGTTTAAAAAGACTGTTAAGTGGTCTAAAAGGGAGAGAGACTGGTAACATATTATAGAATATTAGATAAGAGATTCCACATTAATCTGGGACTATTATAGAGTAATGGTGTCAACTGTAAGAGAAATGATAATGGGACAAAGTGTACCTTGGCTGGTATGGCACTCTAGCTTGACAGTTATTTCTCTCAAAATATTTGAAATATTATACACTTATTCTTACTTTTCTATTGCTGCTCCTGAGACATTAATTATCAGTCTGTTGGCCCTTTTTAATCTATACAGTCTCTTCTGTGGCTATTTGTAAAATTGTTTTTATTCTTTTAATTTGCTTTAACTTCTCTATAGAAACTGTGTGTATCTAGATGTGAATTTCTATCCATTAATATTCTTCCTGCTTAGGATTTTTTTAACTCTTAAACTTTTGGGTTAATACCTTTCATCTGTTTTAGAAAATCTCAGCTCTGATTTTTGCAGACATTATGTCTGCTGTATTCTCTATCTCCTTTCCTTAGGCTTCAACTAAATGGATGTTAGGGCTTTACTGCATCTTCCAACTTCATTAATTATCTTCTGTATTTACAATTATATTATCTCTTGTGTTTCATTCTAGATATTTTCTTCAAATTATCCTTTGATATAATATTTTTATTAAGTTCTATTTAATATACTGTTGAACTACTCAATTCCAATTTCAGTCACTGAAATATTAGAATTTCTACTAATTCTTAATTTCTCTTAAGATTAGAATTTCTAGGGATCTTTAAAAATCTGTTGCAACTTTTCTGCAGTTTCCAGGTTCTTGCTAGTTTTATAAATTAGCTTTTATCTCTATGGAATATCAACCATACTCTTCTTAGTCTTTGTGTGTTAATATGCTACAGCACAGGTCCACTTAATGTGCTGCTTATTATTCACTTTGTTTTTTAATCACACTATACTTAAATATTTTTGATTGTGTGATAGATATTATGTTTGAAATATAAAATAATTGCACAATTAATTTTAGTGTAAAACATGTAATGTTTTTTAATTTATTTTTGGATGGCATTTGGCAGCACTTTATGACTTTAATCCAGTTTTAAATTTTGAGATTTTTTGGGGGGGAAAGGACAATGACTTTCAGTTTAGTTCAGTTCAGTCATTCAGTGGTGTCTGACTCTTTGTGGCCCCATGGACTGCAGCACACCAGGCCTCCTTGTCCATCACCAACTCCCAGAGCTTGCTCAAACTCATGTCCATTGAGTCAAGGATGCCATCCAACCATCTCACTCTCTGTTATCCCCTTTCTCTCCTGCCTTCGATCTATCCCAACATCAGGGTCTTTTCCAGTGAGTCAGTTCTTCACATCAGGTGGCCAAAGTATTGGAGTTTCAGCTTCAGCATCAGTCCTCCCAATGAATATTCAGGACTGATTTCCCATAGCATGGACTGCCTGGATTTCCTTGCAGTCCAAGGGACTCTCAAGAGTCTTCTCCAATACCACAGTTCAAAGGCATCAATTCTTTGGTGCTCCTTTCTTTATAGTAACTCTCACATCTATACATGACTAATGGAAAAACCATAACCTTCACTAGACGGACCTTTGTTGGCAAAATAATGTCTCTGCTTTTAAATATGCTGCTAGGTTGGTCATAATTTTTCTTCCAAGGAATAAGTGTCTTTTAATTTCATGACTACAGTCACCATTTGCAGTGATTTTGGAGCCCTGAAAAATAAAGTCTGCCACAGTTTTCACTATTTGCCCATCTATTTGCCTTGAAGTGATGGAATTAGATGCCATGATCTTAGTTTTCTGAGTGTTGAGTTTTAAGCCAACTTTTTCACTCTCCTCTTTCACTTTCATCAAGAGGCTCTTCAGTTCCTAGTCTTCTGCCGTTAAGGGTGGTTTCATCTGCATATCTGAGGTTATGGATATTTCTCCCAGCAATCTTGATTTTAGCTTGTGCTTCATCCAGTCCAGCATTTCCCATGATCTACCTGCATATATGTTAAATAAGTAGGGTGACATTATACAGCCTTGACACACTCCTTTCCCAATTTGGAACCAGTCTTTTGTTCCATGACTTTCAGCGGGATGGAAATTCTTATCAAGGAGAGTTTGTTCTGATTTGCAGTTACTACTTTTAAAGTCGTTCACATTGATTCCTGCCAAAGCAGCCTTCTATCTCAGGCACCTGGAATATTCCCAAGTGCTTCCCGTTAATTACTGGGTTTATCTCTTGAAAATTCTGCCTTTCCTCTCTACTATGGCCAGTGATTTTTCACTATTTTGTTAGTTATTTTGTACTTAAGAAGATATTTAGTTAAGAATAAGCAGTTCAATTTTAGGTCAAGCACTATACAGATATGATTTTTATAAGACAATGTAAGTTTTATCATCTTTGAAAAGCACTTGAAATACCATTCAATTTCAGGATTTTGTTCAATGGAGTTTTAATTGGTTTAACTCTGCTCTGTTATAAGTGAACTCAATTAAAGGAGACTATTAATTGCTACATTTGTGCCATTTCATTTGCAAGGAATTACCAAAGCCCGTACAACACTAAAGAAAAGACTTTTTTTTTTTCTCCTCAAAGCAGCTGGTCATAGAGAAGGATTGTTCCCTTAAGAACCATAAAATTCTTCCATTTGACAGCCAAGCAGAAAGGTGAGAACAAAATAAACAGCACCGCTAACCGGAGTTGTCACCATGATGAATGCTGATGAGCAATAATTAACGTGGATTCCTTTAAGCAAAGCCCAGAGGTCTAAGCTGTTGTCCACTCAGTGATGGGCAAGTAGGAAGAAGGACCAAACAGTGAAGAAACCAGGGGAAATAATGCTCTTTTTTAAAACAGGAAGCAAGAATATTAGAGCTGTGTAAATGGCTGATCTTCTTGCATTGTTTGAGCTATTGAATATTATTCAGTTCTAGAACCAGTGCTCAACAAATATTACCTATAATGTATATGATTACTCTGCCTGTATTTACTTATTGTTCACTGTTTGTCTTGCTGATACATTGTCTGACATACAGCTACTAATCATAAAGTAAAATACAGCTTTGAGGGAAAAAAAAAACTTCTTCTTTTATCTAAATACTATTTAGATTTTTTACCACATGAAAATGTTTTCAAACTTACATTAAACTATTTCAGTAATAAAATAATTTTGAAGGAAAATAATCACATTTTAAAAGAATAGCCAGTATTATTATGTCAGTATTATAGTATAAATGATAGTATTTAATTAATTTAGTTAGTCTAAGTTAGTATAAATGATTATAAATGTTTTTATAATCATTTTGTTCAATGCCAGAACTTAGAAATAAACACCAGCATGCTTCTTGAGACACTATCAAGTCATTTAATTTCTTCAACAAATCATTCATTGGTAAAGAAACATTTTCTATAAATTGTCCATCCCAGACTCAGATTTAGGTCTTGGATTATTAGTATGATCCCCAGTAATCATTGCCATACAGGTATGTGTGATAAGTTCAACAGTCAGGGTTCACAAACAGAGCAGGGTAGCATATTCCAGGATTACTTTTCTAAACACATTTTGCTAACTCCTTAAAATAGCAGTCTCTGTGCCTTTGTTGTAATCTCTGAGACACCTGCAAGGAATTTTCAGCAATCATCTCTCAGGTGCTGGAAATGTTACATCAGAAAAACACATTTATGATGATAAGTTCTTTTCAGCTTTGGGGCAAACTCCAGAAACTACCAGGCAATCCTTCTCTGGAAGCATAGGTCACAGTTTTCCAAGGACTGATTTTCACTAGGGGAATTCATATGATGTAGTTTCAAGTTTTTTTTTCTTTTTATAATTTTTTCTTCTTAAATTAGTTCTTCTCTAATGACAAACAGCATGGTTATTTTAGAAAGACTGTTTGATTCTTGGCTTCTAGTTTGTAAGCTAGTTTGTAATACTTTAGTAAGGTGCTCATTTTAAAAATGGCAGGAGAAGGTACCTCTGCAGGTAAGAGGAAGGGAAAGGGCCAAGACATCTGAGTTAGCATTTACAAAGATGCCAGAGTCAAAGGTCAACTCACAGTCCCTTCCAGGAATAGCTGAGAAGCTTCTCTTTGAGCACTTCCCTGATGCCATAAATTGCCCTCCACTGATCCAGCCTTGGCAGAATCCCTTCTGGGTCACTGCAAGTATAAAAAGGAAAGCTGAGCCATAAAACCTTTAAAATAATTGCCTTATTCTCTCTGAGAGCCATTTTTTCAAAATATTTGTATGTGCATGAACGCATACATACCTCTGTGTGTGGGTGTGTGTTTGCAAGGTGATGCAGAGATATTTTATATGTGTATTTGCCAATTTAGTCTTCTTTTCATGAATTATCTGTTAATATACTTTGATTACTAGAATCATTAAAAAAGACCCTGATGCTGGGACAGATTGAAGGTAGGAAGAGAAGGGGATGATGAAGGATGAGATAGTTGGATGTCATCACTGACTCAATGGACATGAGTTTGAGCAAGCTCTGAGAGCTGGTGATGGAAAGGGAAGCAGTCCATGGGGTCACAAAGAGTAAGACATGACTGAGTGACTGAACTGAGCTGAACTGATCCTTTGATTAGTTTTTCTTCTTTTGATATTGTTTATTTTTTCTGAATGTTATTTCTTAAAAAAACATTGGAACAAAGGATTGAGACATATGAGTATACTGTACTGTTGGTGGGAACGTAAATGTGTATACAACCACCACGAAAAACAGTATGAAGTTTCTTCAAAAAATTAAAAATCAAACTGCCAAATGATCTAGCAATTCCATTTGTGGCTGTACAACCAAAGCACACAAAATCACGAATCCAAAGAGATATCTGTACCCCCATGTTCACTGCAGCTTATTCACAATAGTCAAAATGTGAAAACAACCCGTTTCCATCCATGGATGAATGGATAAAGAAAATGTGAAATAAACACACATACAATGGAAGAGTATTCAGTTATGCAAAGGAAAAGCACTGCCATTTGTGACAACATGGATGGACTTTGAGAGCATTATGCTAAGCGAAATGAATTAGACAAAGACAGATATTGTATGATATCACTTAAATGTGGAATCCATAAACAAACAAGCAAAAACAAATCCAGAGAAACAGAGATCTGATTTTCAATTATCAGAAGTGAAAAGTATGGGGTGAGAGAATAGGGCAAAGGTGGTCAAAATGTACTTCTAGTCATAAGATAATTTCTGAGGTAATACAATGATGACTATAGTTCATGACACTAAATTATATATTTGAAAGTTGTTAAGAGAGTAGATCTTAAAAGTTCTCATTACCAGGAAACAAAAATTGTAGCTATGTGAGGTGACAGATATTAACTAAACTTATTGGGGTGATCATTTCATAATTTGTGGACATATCAAATAATCACATTGTACACTTGAACTTACACAATTTTATATCTCAATGAAATTGGAAAACATAAAATAATAAAAGATATATAGGGACTTTCCTGTTAGTCCAATGGTTAAGACTGTGCTTCCAGGACTGGTGGACTGGTTTTGATCCCTGGTCAGGGAACTAAGACCCCACAAGTGGCACAGCATGACCAAATTAAAAAAAAGAAGGAAAAAAGAAAGAAATATAATTGAAAAAATATTCTATTGAAAAATAATTTAGAGTAAAAGTAAATTTTTGTGATAGTTTCAATGTAAGTGATGACAAGCTTTCAAACTAACCATAATTATTATAAAAAATAAAATTGTGAAATTATAAATATTTGGGGCGGAAACATCACAAAAGTGAGAGTGCAATGGCTTCCAAAAAGGAGAGACATGAGTGCTTTTTAAAGAGATCATTGTGAT
This sequence comes from Odocoileus virginianus, assembly GCF_023699985.2. NCBI lineage: Eukaryota > Metazoa > Chordata > Mammalia > Artiodactyla > Cervidae > Odocoileus > Odocoileus virginianus. Next base: position 62,379,527 of record NC_069684.1, read on the forward strand.
CTTTTGTTTGTTTAATTTGATATCCTAATAAATCAGTTTGGAAGAATGCACAGTATGCTAATAGTGCCAGTTACATCTGGGAAGGAAAAAGTGGGGTGTGGAAATGGGGATTTTAAGGAGTGTTTTCCCTTTTCAAAAGTGTTGGAATATTTGACAACAAAAATGTATGTATGTCTACTTGTGCAATAAGTCAGGTGAAAAACCACCTAATCATTCATTGACAGAAGGATGAATTAAGACAGTGGGACACTATATACTGTGTAAAATGAATACATTATAGCTACATGTATCATCATTCCCTGGTGACTCAGCTGGTGGGGGATCTGCCTGCAAAGGGGGAGACCTGTGTTTGATCCCTGGGTTTAGAGGATCCCCTGGAGGAGGGAACAGCTACCCACTCCAGTATTCTGGCCTGGAGAATTCCATGGACTGTATAATTCACGGGGTCACAAAGAGTTGGATACTACTGAGATACTTTCGCATGTATCATCATAGCTAAATCTCAAAAACAGTGATGAGAAAAAAGAAAGCTTCAGAGATATCTGCCTATTATGATGCAATTTATATTAATTTTGAAAGCATAAAAATATTATGTTATTTATGAATACACATGGTATTAATATAATTATGTACATGAAATACTAAATTCAAGATGTGTATTTATCTGAGGAGGCATGAGATTAAAATTGGGAAAAGATACATAGTTAGTTTCAGCTGAATCTGTATTTTAAAATATTAGAATAAAATGTGGCAAAATGCTAGGTTAAAAAAAAGAAATTAGAATAAAAGCGTGTTCATTATGCTTTAAAAATATTAGACATCATTGTGATGTAGCTATTCATTGATTGTATATATATATATATATATATATATATATATATAACTAACATTGGAATTAAGGCACTAACCACATGTGCAAACCAAGCACAATATCCTGACCCAGTCCTTAGTAAGAGTCCATTTTGGTTAGATGATGGTTGATATTGTTCAATGCAGGTCAGTCATTGTTTTGAGGACAAGCTTTGAATAGTTCCACTCATTCACTTATGAATCAATGTAACAAATCATATCAGATCCAAAAAGTCAACTTGTAAGTGATAAATAACTCCAAGCCTTCATAAAAATTTTCCAAATACAGATAATTGTCATACAGCAGGGGTGTAAGCTTGAACATTATTCATGTTTACGCTAGGCTTCAGTAATGTTCAGTTAGTACAAGGCTACCATTGTTCCATATAGAACAGAGCAACCTTAGCGGACATATGACAGAAAGATTTAAGGGGCACAATTAACTTTTAGGAGTCTGGGAGATTAAAAGTGCAGAATAGTCCAAAAGGTGCTTGTTAACCTGCACAGCTGTGCTTTAGACGTAGATGGAAAAAAAGCAACAAAAATAAGTAATCGCACACACAGACAAACACATACACATAAGAAAGAGCAAAACTATGAATACTAAATACATGCCATTACCTGCAGCTTTTAAGGGGGCTTTCCTGATGGCTCAGTTGGTAAAGAATCCACCTGCAATGCAGGAGACCTGGTTCAATTCCTTGGTTGGGAAGATCCGATGGAGAAGGGATAGTCTACCCACTCCAGTATTCACGGCTTCCTTTGTGGCTCTTCAGACATAGAAAACCTGAAATAGATATTAGCAGATGCAGGCTCACATATAGTGGTTTAGTGGACAAAGATAATGGAAATTTAGGTTTCAATGCAACCCATCATGACATTATATAGTAGTCATCTCCACTCAAAAGTCAGAGAGCATTACAAGTAGTAATATCTTTGTGGAATAACAGTAAAACTGTTTTTTTTTTTTTTTTAATTGGGAGGAGCAGAAATACACATATATACATACACAAAAAACAAAGCAAGAAAGCTAGCAAATGATGGGAAGAATAACAGAACCAAAAGGACCAATTTGAGCAGTACACAGGAACACTTCTAGACAGTAAAATATAACTTGAAGACATTCAAGGAGGATCGGTATGTGGTGTTGAAGTAAGAGTGTTTGACAGCTATGGGAGACTGTGGTTTTGTTTTGGTTTTAGCAATGCATGCGACCCTTTTCTTTCTTTTAATTGAAATATAGGTGGTATACCTGGTGGCTCAGACTGTAAAGAATCTGCCTGCAATGCAGGAGACACGGGTTTGACCCCTGGGTTGGGAAGATTCCCTGGAGAATGCAATGGCTACTTACTGCAATATTCTTGCCTGGGACACTCCATAGACAGAGGAACCTGGCAGAAAACAGTCCATGGGGTTGCAAAGAGTCAGACATGACTGAGCAACTAACACTATAGGTGATGTACACTATATAAGTTACAGGTGTACAAAATGGTGATTCAGATTTTAAAGCTTATATGTCATTTATAGTTAATATAAAATATTAGCTATATTTCCTATGCTATACAGTACATCCTTTTTGCTTATTTTGTGCATAACTGTTTGTTCCTCTTATTCCCCTACACCTGAATGGTCCCTCTCTAATCTATCTTTACAGGAAAAAATAAAATAGAAAATTAATGTGATACTAGAACTTATCAAAGAAGTTGGTTGTGTACACAAAATGGGTGAAAATTCTACCCTATTTTGCTTCCCATAAAAGAGATTCAGTGAGTAATTTAGTTAAGCACACATTTAGTAACAGGTTAATTACTAGTACATTCTATCAGAACAGTTAAACTGATTTGCATACATAGATGCCATCAATAATTGAATGTCTTCAGATTTTTAAAAATAAACTGAATAGAACTCATCTGAATAAGCAGAGTTGATGTTATATGCATTCAACAGGATTTACACAACTATTAAGAGAAAACTCTCATTACCATCTTCATTAAGAAACATAGAAACCAAAACAATCTTGAAGAGTTTGCTCCCAAGACCTTAAGAGAGAAAATAAAAACTTGACAGGGAAAATAATCATTTCATATCAGTTCAAGAAATAATATTTCAAAGATTTTTTTCCTAGACCAATTTAGTAAACGCGTTATACATACACAAATTTTTTTATGGCTCAGCTGTAAAGTATCCGCCTGCAATGCAGGAGACACGGGTTGGATCCCTGGGTTGGGAAGATCCCCTGGAGGATGAAATGGCAACCCACTCCAGTATTTTTGCTTGGAGGAAGACATGGACAGAGGAGTCTGGCAGACTACAGTCCATGGGGTTAAATGACTTATCATGCATGCCAAAAGAATTGGATATGTGAGGAATTTGGTACCAGTGATGAATATATGCAACCTTAATTTTTGAAAAAGAGAGTGCCAAATAGTATTTCACTTTGCCAGGTAATTTTTGATTGATGTTGTGAACTCCCTGAAGAATCTCTTTATTTTGAATATTTACCTCCATATCTCTGTGCAACAATTTTAGATCCCATACACTCTATTTACAGTTCTCCCCATGTAGCCCCATCCTATATGTGCTTCATTTGCAATAATTTTCTGCTTGGAAAACAGGCTGCAGAAAATAGAAAGAAAAAAGTCACTGCCTTGGGTGTTACAATGGCTATTTTATGAGGTATAACTCAAAAAGGAATTAAAAAAGAGTTTAAAGGGTTGATGTTTCAGGAACTTTTCTTGGAAAATAATCAGGTAAATATCTGAAAGATGTAGACAGATCTGATGAAAAATATTATATGATAGGAGCCAAAACCAAATGGTTCCTTTGGTTTTGGCTCCTATCATATATTTATATGTTAAATAAACATATCAATAAGTGTCTGTTAGATATTTGACTTTAAATATCTTTGAGAAAAATCTGATCTAACCTTTTAATTTACCACTGACAAAGTTGAGTAAATATCTATGATAGATATTTATTTATATGTATTAAACAAATGTTAAATAATTCAAAATATATGGTGTGCCAGTACATAACATTTTATAAATATTAGCTCTTTTTAGCATGCATAGATGACTTTATAGTTTTCATGAAGTAGATACAATTACCAAGTTTACTTAGCAGATAAGAATATTGTGGTAGAAAATGGTATAAACAAACAAATATTATTCTAGGTCATACTGCTAGAAAGTGGCAAGGTTTTTTATACAAACTAAGGTTATCTGCCTCAAAGCCTATCCTGTAGCAATTTGCCAGGAACCCTAAGGAAAATAGTAGAACCAAGAAGGATGAATTGGAATCTAATAGATTATTTCATTCTATTCACCCAATGCCTTTGCATTTCTGTATCTTACAGACATTTGACTGCATTCATCCTCACACATCCATCTTCATCTTGTACCAGTGTGTGATAAGAAGCCTTTTTTTTTTTTAATCTATGATATGATCCAGCTATCCAACTTTCGGGTATTCATTCAAAGAAAAGAAAAACACTAGTTCTAAAATATATATGTATCTTTATATTCACTGTGTCATTCTTTATAATTAATTTTAGCTTTTTTTTTTTTTTTACTAGCCAGGACCATTGCATCCTTTCATTACCCAGTAAATAACTTGCTGGGAAATTGATTTCCACCAATAAAGCTGGTATCTACATAAGGAGAAAAGGTGTTTCCTACATAGATTGTCACAGTAAAAATAGACTGCAGCTGAATAACTTTTAGTAACAATATACTCTGGGATTTTTACTTTTCAGTTACTTTTTAAAATCGAGAGACACAACTAAAACTACAGGCTACTTTATATTATTCAGAAATGAATCCAGTCCTGAACAGTTTGGGAGAGAAAATACACAGATCCTTTTTTATAGGCACCGATCTAGATATTAAATCCACATCTGCAAAAACACAGGAGAGTTTTCTGTGCACATTTGCCAACTTACAATACTTTATCCATAAGGAGAATACTTAAAGCAGACCCATGTTTAAGAAGTGAAGACAAGGTGATCCATAGGCCTATTTTTGAAAATAGGTCTGTATAGTGTTTCATCATTCACAGATGTATAAACAGGAAAAATGGGGAAAAAACAAGAATGAGTACCTACAAAATAAAGTGTAACTTTCACATCATTGATATACAGTTACTGTATTTTGAAATAGATTTAACATTGAACATAGAATAAATACTAGAAAGCACCTACTTTTCACATTGTGAAATTTGAGAAAATCAATTATATGAAACAAGAAAGGAAGAGAAATAATAAGAAAACAGCTGAACTTAAAGGGAAACTAAGACTCAAGAAAAAGGTCACTTAGAAATAGACCCACATAAGTGTACTCTTTGACAAAGCAGCAAAATGATACAATGGGACAAAAAAAAATTTCATGAACACAGGATATGTCTATACTTATTTTTGTCAATTCCGTTCATCAATGTCTTGTAATTTTTACCTCCTTGCATAACTTTATTCTTATTTTTGATGCTACTATAAATGAGAGTGCATTCAATTTTTAGTAAATCAATTGCTAGTGTATAGAAATGTTACTGATTTTTGTATGTTGACTTTGTATCTTAAAAATTTACTGAACTTACTGATTAGACCTAACAGCTTTTTAGTGGAGCCTTTAGGATCTTTTATGTCTAAAATTCTGTCCACTGCAAATAGAGACAATTTTACTTCTCTGGTCTAATTTTAACGACTTTTCTTTTCTTACCTGATTGCTTGGTTACAACTTCTGTACTATGATGAATAGGACTGGTGAAAGTGGGCACCCTTGCCTTATTCCTGGTCTTAGTAAAAAAGAGCTTTTAATCTTTCGCCACTAAGTCTGATGTGAGATGTGTGCTTGTCAATATGATCTTTATTATGTTGATGTATGTAGTTACTTCTATATCTAATTTGTTGAGAGTTTTTCTCATAAATGGATGTTGAATTTTCTCAAACACTTTTCCAGCAATAATTAAGATGATCATATGATGTTTATATGTCATTCTATCAATATGACATATCACATTTTTCTATTTGTGTATGTTGAACGAATTGACTTTCTTTTCTGGATGAGGGCCCAGAACAGATGCCTAGGCTGAAAAGGATTTCATTCTTTGAGCCACTGGTTTACTGGCTGGGCTCTCTGCTGGAGTGATGTGGGTCACACAGCTTCCCTGGCGGTCTGGCCAGGTTTTCTAGTTACACAGGGCTGAGGACTGAATTCAGCAGTGGGCAGGGATATTAACTACCTTCCCTTTCTGGGTGAAGAGGCAGATCAGGCTCCAAGGCCAGCAAGATTTTTTGTTTGGGCACCCGAGGGACTATACACCACATTCTCTGGTCAGATGAGGCCATCATCTTGGCTCTCTAGATGTGCAAACCTGCTGGCTGGGATTTTGCCTGGGTGCTGCTGTGAATTCAGTCTGCCAAGGTCAGAGTTCTAGATGTTGTATGTCCAACCTTCTTTCCCATTGCAATCTGATCTCTAATATTCAAACTCCATAAATTCCTGTCTGTCCCTCTGATCCTCATGAAGCAAGACCTGCCCGGGGCCCTCTCCTTCCCACTGGAGAAAGAATGGCCCTCTTGGGGTGATTGGTGGCAGCCTGAGGGCAAGGGAGTGTGGCCAGAGAGTGGCCATTCCTCTTCCGTGCTAACACAGCCCTTTGTGGGCTCTGTGGTCAAGGGAGTGCTTCAACTTCACCTCCATACTCTAGAATTTTCACAATGGTGTGTCCTCTAGTAATAGATGCTAATTGATCTTATTGGAGAGACTGAAGTCAGGATCAACCTTTATTGCCATCCTGATGATGTCACTCTTTAAAGGTAATGTACTCTAAAATTTTATTATTACTCTAAAGATATTTTAGTACAAACAATAAATAACTGCCCACAGCTGAATACCTGGAAATAATATTAGTCTTCAAATGATAAGATATGACTTAAGTTCTTAGCCTACCATTTAATTCCTGTGGGGATCTTGAGAAAGCCATTTAATTCTCTGAGCCCAGTTGTTTTTGCATGCAAGAGAGGGAACAGCGCACTATTGCTCTGCTGATGATGACACGAACGCCTGCCAAGGTAGTCTGAGAAAATAGAAAGAGTATTCAGTTCTGTAACTACTTTGTGCTCACTTGCTTTAGTCATGTACTGACTCTTTGTGACCCTATGGACTGTAGCCCACCAGGCTCCTCTGTCCATGGGATTCTCCAAGCAAGAATGCTGGAGTGAATTGCTATTTCCTCCTCCAGGGGATCTTCCTGACCCAGGGATCGAACACATGTTTCTTGCATTGCAGGCCGATTCTTTACCTCTGAGCCACCGGGGAAGAAAATGAGTAAATAGGTCTCTGGGGTCTACCTTTTCATGTATATATTTTACTTGTCTTTTCCTTAGAGTCTCTTTGTTCTAGGCTTTGGTGACTTCTGAATAAATATGCAAACGAAGAAAGACAATGAATTGTTATAAGCACTTGTGAATAAGCATTTATTCATTTCTATATTGATGAATGAATGAGCATGTGTGTTTATGTATAAACACATAAGGCAGTGCTCTGTTTACTATAAAGTAATATTCTAAAGCTAACAAAATTTTAATCTATACATTTTCTATTTATTCTTTGATATATTTATCTAATATTTTAAAAAGAAATATCAAGTGTCTATACATTCAGGCTGTGAGATATGAAAGATATTGCTATCATTGTCTTAACTTTCCTACTAGGCAAATTTTACATATAGACTATCAGGACCAGTCCCCACAAAAAATACTACCACAGCACTCAATCAAAACTGCTTTTCAGTATATATCTACATGGAATTTTAAAGAAAAGTATTCATACAACCTAGCAAATATATAATTTATCTGAAGGAATTCATAAATTCAAAATAAGTGAATGAATGCATTAAAGAAGAAAAAGTGAAAAGGCTCTATGTAATACTCTATTCTTGAGATAAGAATTGCTTTTTAAAATTTAAGACAGTAAATGATATACTTAATCTTAAGTACTAGAGTATCTTATAAACTCATTTCTCTTAACAAAATATGTATGTGCCTAAATTCTTGTTAGTAACTGATGAATTGGGAAACTGACTCAGGGATTTAGACCTAGTGATGATGAAATAGTCAAACCAATACATCTATCTTGGGTTAGTCAGCCATAATCAGTGAGAGTATTTAGTTATTTTAATAAGCACTGTATCATATCAAAAGCACCATGATATGTTTTGTCTCTAAAATGTGGGTCTCTGAGCATACACATAACACCCATGTGTTTTACCTGATGGCATTAGCTGTAATAGTCACTTATCATGCAGAGAAATAGCACTGGTGTATGTAATACAGAATATGGAGCAACTGCTTCAACAGATTTCTTACTTGTCAAATATGGCAACCCATGTGTAGAAGAGCTATATTCCAGCAGAAAGCACAGGCCAAAAATATAAGCTTAAAACAGAATTAAATTAAATACAAGAGGGAATCTTTAGCTGGGAATGCCAACTCTACAACATACATACTTCTGTTGGTAAATACACACAGACACAAAATTTTACTTGTTTCCTTTCAACTAGCATGCCCAGAGTAACATATTAAAAGAATGCAGTAATATTTCAATCTGTCTCTGTTCATAAAGAGATAACATGCTCACAACCTGTGTGCTAAATTGTTTCAGTCATGTCCAACTCTTTGTGACCCCATGGACTGTAGCCTGCCAGGCTCCTCTGTCCTTGGGATTCTCCAGGCAAAAATACTGGAGTGGGTTGCCATTCCCTCCTCCAGTGGACCTTCCAGACCCAAGGATAGAACCTGCATCTCTTACGTCTCCTGCATTGGCAGGCAGGTTCTTTACTACTAGTGCTATCTGGGAAGCCCTATTTTCACAATGAAAGTGAAAGTGAAAGTCAGTCAGTTGTGTCCATCTCTTTGCAACCCCATGGACTATACCATTTATGGAATTCTCCAGGCCAGAATTCTGAAGTGGATAGCCTTTCCCTTCTCCAGGGAATCTTCCCAACCCAGGGATTGAACTCAGGCCTCCCACAATGCAGGAGAATTCTTTACCAGCTGAGCCACAAGGAAAGCCCAAGAATACTGGAGTGGGTAGCCTATCCCTTCTCCAGGGGATCTTCCTGACCCAGGAATCAAACTGGGGTCTCCTGCATTGCAGGCAGATTCTTTACCAGTTGAGCTACCAGGGAAGCCCCCAATACTGTATATATAACATGTTTATAATTGATAAACTTTATCTTAAAAGGGCATATAAACATATAAACGGTATCTTGAAAGGCATCACATATTTTGTTGCTATTCATGGCTGGAGAAAAATAATAATAACAAAATGTCAACTAACTTATTCATGACTTTCCAGTTTTAAAATATTTTATGTCTTTTTTTCACTAAATAATTGAGCGCAAAAGGAGAAGTGGGCAGCAGATGTTGGATGCTTAGATAGCATCTACAGCTCAATGGACACGAATCTGAGCAAACTCCAGAAGAGAGTGGAGTAGGGGATAGGGGAGCCTGGTGTGCTCCAGTCCGTGGGGTTGCAAAGAGTGGACACAATCTCCCATCTAAACAATATTTTTTTCATAGGATGCCCCAAACCACAGTGTGGATAAGGAAATTTACAGTAGCTCTCATTTTCCAGTGAGGATACTAAAGTTTCAGAGTTTGTGTATCAAGACCGCACATTGCAAACTCTCTGGTTAAACTACTTATCTTCAGAACCATGCTGAGTAATTAACATTAAAATTTAGTACCATGTCACTAATTAAAACTTTTGTCTTATATTAAAACAATATATTTAGCATTAATACCCTTTGTCGATATGGTTCCTTGTGTTTAGAATTTGTATTCCTTTTAAAATAATCTGTAATTCAAAATACATCATCATTTTTTACTGACCTTATGCTGATTTATTAGTGTTTTATATAAGTCAAGTGTCTTTCATGTACATTTTATCTTAATTTGGTTTTCATTGTCCCTCTTCACTATATTTATTTATTGTAATGTGGCATTAAATCTCTTTGTAAATTAAATCTAACAGAGATGCTTTCACAAAGAGAGATCGTGTGACAATCTGAACTTCAGAAAAGTCCATGAAATTGGATTTTAAACTCTGTGATAATGTCAATTGCCTTTAGCTTAGCCTTGCCTTCTACATTCTTTGGGAATCCATAACATTCGGTCATGCATGAGCATCTCAAACTTCAACGCTCTTTTTGGTCCTAACACAACACAAAACAATAATTTATTCAGTGAAGCCTGTGCAGCTGAGCTTTTAAATGCATACAGCATTTGTGAAATACATCATAAATGCATATATATATTTATCTGTGTATGTATAATTCAAATTATATTATAGAAAAGCTTATTCTCAGTGAAGGGTGGAAAACACTAAATATTTCATCAACTGAACTTCAATTTTCTTCTAAATATTCACTGTGATAAAATTTACGCTCTAATCTGATTCCTTCTTTTTTTGTGTGTATATGTGGCAGGGGAGTCTATAGATGTAGTCCAACCTTTAGTTGTCTATGTTTTACGTTTTAGAGTGCTTCATTAGGTTTGAAGATTTTCCACCAAGTTTTATTAAACTAATTCAGCTGAGAGAGTAAATGTGACTTTACATGCAAAGAGCAAAAGACTCAGAGAAACTTCACTGCAAGACAAAAAAACCTATTACCATTACCACCTATGTAGTTGCTTTTTTTTTTTTTTTTAACAGTGAAACAAAAATTAGAATCCCAAATGCAGAGTAACTAAATGATTTCTCAGAATGTGTCATTTGCTCAATTTGGCAAGTATATTATATTTGAAATGTTTCCACAGGTAAACAGGTTGGAACCTTTTGGGCCTGCTTTTATACATAATGTTTAAGGCATTTCACTGAGATATTTAAAAACAATTTTAGTCATATGTTGTGTCTTCAAACATAACAGTTTTCCCAATCATCAAAAATTTTAGATACTGTAAGTACAGTTAATGTTGTAATCTTTGAAATAGTAGAGGTGCAAAAATAAGTTCTTACATCTTCATTTACACAAATGTCCTTTTGACATGTGTGACTTTGTTCAATGTATCTTTTTGAAGGACAGAATCGATCTTCATGAGCTAAAGCAATATATTATGCAATCTAATTTTACAATGGAGAACATGTGCTGGAATTACTGTTGTTCATTTCTTTTTATGAATCAGCCTGAAAACCGCTAAACTAAGGAGATAGTCTAATTCAATTTTTACAGGAACACCTGGGTAGATAAGATAAAATTCTATAAGAAGAATGTTTAATTCTCTGGAAGAAATCACAAAAGAGCATAAACTTGCAGAATCTCATATACTACAGGTTTCTTAAAAATTTAGGATGCTTAGTTGAGTAAATGGGCTTCCCTTTGGTTCCACTGCTAAAGAATCCTCTTGCAATGCTGGAGATGAGTAGAAGGACGTGGGCTCATCTCCTCTGAAAACCCCAAAAGTGCAACTCGCTGCTGAGCAACCATTGACAGGAGAATGTTGGATCCCACCGAGAAAAGATACCCCATGCCCAAGGGCAAAGGATAAGCCCCAGCAAGATGGTTCAGTTCAGTTCAGTTCAGTTCAGTCTCTCAGTCGTGTCCGACTCTTTGCGACCCCATGAATCGCAGCACACCAGGCCTCCCTGTCCATCACAAACTCCCGGAGTTTACTTAAACTCATGCCCATCGAGTCCGTGATGCCATCCAGCCATCTCATCCTCTGTCATCCCCTTCTCCTCCTGCCCCCAATCCCTCCCAGAATCAGGGTCTTTTCCAACGAGTCAACTCTTCGCATGAAGTGGCCAAAGTATTGGAGTTTCAGCCTCAGTCCTTCCAATGAACACCCAGGACTTACCTCCTTCAGGATGGACTGATTGGATCTCTTTGCAGTTCAAGGGACTCTCAAGAGTCTTCTCCAACACCATAGTTCAAAAGCATCAATTTTGGGGCACTCATCTTTCTTCTCAGTCCAACTCTCACATCCATACATGACCACTGGAAAAACCATAGCCTTGACCAGATGGACCTTTTGGCAAAGCAATATCTCTGCTTTTTAATATGCTATCTAGATTGGTCATAACTTTCTTTCCAATGAGTAAGCATCTTTTCAATTTCATGGCTGCAGTCACCATCTGCAGTGATTTTGGAACCCAAAAAAATAAAGTCTGACACTGTTTCCATTGTCTCCCCATCTATTTCCCATGAGGTGATGGGATCAGATGCCATGATCTTAGTTTTCTGAATGTTGAGCTGTAAGCCAACTTTTTCACTCTCCTCTTTCAATTTCATCAAGAGGCTTTTTAGTTCCTCTTCACTTTCTTCCGTAAGGGTGGTGTCATCTGCATATCTGAGGTTATTGATGTTTCTCCAGCAAGATGGTAGGAGGGGTGAAATTGAATTTAGAATCAAACCCCATAACCACCAGAGACATTCAGAGGGCTCAAACAAAACCTAGTGTGCACCAAGAGACCCTACAGAGACTGAGACAGACCTGCCTTTGAGTGTTTAAGTGTCTCCTGTGGAGGTGCATGTCAGCAGTGGCCTGCTTCAGGGGCAGGGGCTCTGGGTTTAGCAATCCTGGTTGTGGCATAAGCCCTCTTGGAGGAGTTTGCCATTAATCCCACCAAACAGTAGCTGAGCAGACGACCCACAAACTGCAGAACAATTATACCAAATAAATTCTTGCACTGCTAAGAAAGTTCTAGGACCCACAACAGATTTCCCAACCTGGGAATCTGGCAAAGGGACTGAGACTCTCCAGGGCGTTTGACTTTGGAGGCCAGTGGGATTTGATTACAGAACTCACACAGGACTAGGGAAAACAGTAACTTGGAGGGCACAAACAAAACCTTGTACACACCAGGACCCAGGAGGAGGGAGCCGTGACCCCGCAAGAGACTGACCCAGACTTGCCTGGGAGTGTCCAAGACTCTGGCAGAGGCCTGGGTCGCTGGTGGCCAGTTGCAGGGACAGGGGCTCTGGGTGTATCAGTGTCTACATGGGACCTTTTGAAGGAGGTCATATTGTCTTCATTACCTCCACCATAGTTTGGTCGCAGGTCAAACAACAGGGAGGGAAAAGAGCCCTGCCCATCAGAAAATCCAGAAAACTGTATTAAAGATTTACTGAGTATGGTCCCGCCCATCAAAACAAGTCCCAGTTTCACCCACAGTCTGTCTCTCTCATCAGAAAGCTTCCATAAGCTTTTCCTTATGCCTAAGAGGGCAGACATAATGAAAACCACAGTCACAGAAAATTAATTAAACTGATCACATGGACCACAGCCTTGTCTAAGTCGATGAAACTATGAGCCATGCCATGTAGGGCCACCTAAGATGGACGGGTCATGGTGGAGAGTTCTGACAAAATGTGGTACACTGGAGAAGGCAATGGCAAACCTCTTCAGTATTCTTACCTTGAAAACTCCATGAACAGAATGAAAAGGCAAAAAGATGTAACACTGAAAGATGAGCTCCCCAGGTCAGTAGGTGCCCAATATGCCACTGGAGAAGAGTGGAGAAATAGCTACAGAAAGAATGAAGAGACGGAGCCAAAGCAAAAACAATGCCCAATTGTGGATGTGGCTTGTGCTGGAAGTAACGTCTGATGCTGTAAAAAGCAATATTGCATAGGAACCAGGAATGTTAGGTCCATGAATCAAGGTAAATTGGAAGTGATCCAACAGAAGTTGGCAAGAGTAAACACTGACATTTTAAGAATCAGTGAACTAAATGGACTAGAATGGGCAAATTTAACTCACATAACCATTATATCTACTAGGGTGGGCAAGCATCCCTTAGAAGAAATGTAGTAGCCAGCATAGTCAACAAAAAATTCCAAAATGCAGCACTTGAGTTCAATCTCAAAAATGACAGAATGATCTCTGTTCCTTTCCAAGGGAAACCATTCAATATCACAGTAGTCCAAGTCTATCCCCCAACCAGTAATGCTGAAGAAACCGGAGCTGTGAGCAGTGGCTTCGCAATGCTGGGAGTGGTGAGTGGCCGAGAGGAGGTACCCTATGTCCAAGGTAAGAGAAACCCAAGTAAGACGGTAGGCACTGAGAGATGGTATTAGAGGGCAGACTGAAACCACAGTCACAGAAAACTAACCAATCTAATCACATGGGCCACAGCCTTGTCTAACTCAATGATGCTAAGTCATGCCATGTAGGGCCACGCAAGATGGTTGGGTCATGGTGGAGAGGTCTGACAGAATGTGGTCCACTGGAGAAGGGAATGGCAAACCACTTCAGTATTCTTGCCTTGAGAACCCCATGAAGAGTAAGAAAAGGCAAAAAGATAGGATACTGAATGAGGAACTCACCAGGTTGTTAGGTGCCCAATATGCTACTGGAGATCAGTGGAGAAATAACTCCAGAAAGAATGAACAGCAGAGCCAAAGCAAAAACAACACCCAGTTGTGGATGTGACTGATGATAGAAGCAAGGTCTGATGAGGTAAAGAGCAATATTGCATAGGAACCTGCAGTGTTAGGTCCATGAGTCAAGGAAAATTGGAAGTGGTCAAAAAGGTGATGGCAAAAATGAACATTGACATTTTAGGAATCAGCAAACTAAAATGAACTGGAATGGGTGAATTTAACTCAGATGACCATTATATCTACTATTTTGGCAAGGATCCCCTGGAAGAAGTGGAGAACGCATCATAGTCAGCAAAAGAGTCCAAAATACAGTACTTGGATGCAATCTCAAAAATGACAGAATGACCTATGCTCCTTCCCAAGGCAAACCATTCAATATTAGAGTAATCCAAGTCTATGCCCCGACCAGTAATAATGAAGAAGCTGAAGTTTAATGGTTCTATAAAGACCTACAAGACTTTTTAGAACTAACATCCAAAAAATATGTCCTTTTCAATATAGGGGACTGGAATGCAAAAGTAGGAAGTCAAGAAACACCTGGAGTAACAGGCAAACTTGGCCTTGGAGTACAGAATGAAGCAGGGCAAAGGCTAATAGAGTTTTGCCAAGAGAACACACTGGTCATAGCAAGCAACCTCTTCCAACAACACAAGAGAAGACTCTACACATGGCCCTCACTAGATGGTCAACACCAAAATCAGATTGATTATATTCTTTGCAGCCAAAGATGGAAAAGCTCTATACGATCAGCAAAAACAAGACCGATAGCTGACTATGGCAGAGATCATGAATACCTTATTGACAAATTCAGACTTAAATTGAAGAAAGTAGGGAAAACCACTAGACCATCCAGGTATGACCTAAATCAAATTCCTAACAATTATACAGTGGAAGTGAGAAATAGTTTTAAGGGACTAGATCTGGTAGACAGAGTGCCTGTTGAACTATGGATGGAGGCTTGTGATATTGTATAGGAGACAGGGACCAAGACGATCCCCAAGGAAAAGAAATGCAAAAAGGCAAAATGGCTGTCTGAGGAGGCCTTACAAATAGCTGGGAGAAGAGAAGTGAAAAGCCAAAGAAAAAAGGAAAGATATACCCATCTGAATGCAGAGTTCCAGAGAATAGCAAGGAGCGATAAGAAAGCCTTTTACAGTGATCAGTGCAAAGCTATAGAGGAAAACAATAGAATGGGAAAGACTAGAGATCTCTTCAAGAAAATCAGAGATAACAAGGGAACATTTCATGCAAAGATGGGCTCAATAAAGGACAGAAATGGTATGGACCTAACAGAAGCACAAAATATTAAGAGGTGGCAAGAATACACAGAAGATCTGTTAAAAAAAAAAAAAAAAAAAAACTTCACTCCCCAGATAATCACAATGGTGTGATGACTCACCTAGAGCAAGTAATCCTGGAATGTGAAGTCAAGTGGGCCTTAGGAAGCATCACTATGAATAAAGCTAGTGGAAGTGATGGAATTCCAGTTGAGCTATTTTAAATCATAAAAGATCATGCTGTGAAAGTGTTGAACTCAATATGCCAGTAAATATGGAAAACTCAGCAGTGGCCACAGGAGTGGAAAAGGTCAGTTTTCACTCCAGTCTCTAAGAAAGGTAATGCCAAATAATGCTTAAACTACCGCACAATTGCACTTATCTCACACACTAGTAAAGTAATGCTCAAAATTCTCCAAGGCATGCTTCAATAATATATGAACCATGAACTTCCAGATGTTCAAGCTTGTTTTAGAAAAGACAGAGGAACCAGAGGTCACATTCCCATCATTCATTGGTTCATCAAAAAAGCAAGAGAGTTCCAGAAAAACATCTATTTCTGCATTATTGGCTATGCCAACACCATTGACTGTGTGGATCACAATAAACTGTGGGAAATTCTTCAAGAGATGGGAATACCAGACCACGTGACCTGACTCTAAGAAATCATCTGTAGGTGGGGAGCGGGGATCGGGATGGGGAATACATGTAAATCCATGGCTGATTCCTGTCAATGTATGACAAAAACCACTACAATATTGTAAAGTAATTAACCTCCAACTAATAAAAATAAATTTAAAAAAAAAAAAGGAATCTGTAGGCAGGTCAAAAGCCAATAGTTAGAACTGGACATGGAACAACAGATTGATTCCAATAGGAAAAGGAGTACGTCAAGGCTGTATATTGTCACCCTGCTTATTTAACTTCTATGCAGAGTACGTCATGAGAAACGCTGGACTGGAAGAAGCACAAGCTGGAGTCAAGATTGCTGGGAGAAATATCAATAACCTCAGTTACGCAGATGACACCACCCTTATGGCAGAAAGTGAAGAACTAAAGAACCTCTTGATGAAAGTGAAAGAGGAAAGTGAAAAAGTTGGCTTAAAGCTCAACATACAGAAAACTAGATCATGGCATCTAGTCCCATCACTTCATGGGAAATAGAAGGGGAAACAATGGAAACAGTGGCTGACTTCATTTTTTGGGATTCCAGAATCACTGCAGATGGTGACTGCAGCCATGAAATTAGAAGAGGCTTACTCTTTGAAAGAAAATTTATGACCATCCTGACATCATATTAAATAGTAGAGACATTACTTTGCCAACAAATGTCTGTCTAGTCAAGGCTGTGGTTTTTCCAGGAGTCATGTATGGACATGAGAGTTGGACTACAAAGAAAGTGAAGGGCTGAAGAATTGATGCTTTTGAACTATGGTGTTGGAGAAGACTCTTGAGAGTCCCTTGGACTGCAAGAAGATCCAACCAGTCCATCCTGAAGGAGATCAGTCCTAAGTGTTCATTGGAAGGACTGATGTTAAAGCTGAAACTCCAATATTTTGGCCACCTGATGTGAAGAGTTGATTCATTTGAAAAGACCTTGATGCTGGAAAGATTGAGGGCTAGAGGAGAAGGGGATGACAGAGGGTGAGATGTTTGGATGGCTTCACTAACTCACTGGAGATCAGTTTGAGTAAACTCCAGGAGTGGGTGATTGGCAGGTAGGCCTGGCATGCTGTGGTCCTTGGGGTTGCAAAGAGTCAGAGTTCAGTCACCTGAGTGACTGAACTGAACTGAAAAAATATTTCAGCAAAGATGGGTACAATAAAGTATAGATGTGATATGGACTTAATGAAGCAGAAAATATTAAGAAGAGATGACAAGAATGTACAGAAGAACTACACACAAAAAAAAAAAAAAAACTTCATTATCCAGATAACCACAATGATGTGATCACTCACCTAGAGCTAGACATCCTGGAATGCAAAGTCAAGTGGGCCTTAGGAAACATCACTATGAACAAAGCTAGTGGAGGTGATGGAATTCCAGTTGAGCTATTTCAAATCCTAAAAGTTGATGCTGTGAAAGTGCTGCACTCAATATATCAGCAAATTTGGAAAACTCTGCAGTGACCACAGGGTTGGCAAAGGTTAGTTTTCATTTCAATCCCAAAGAAAGGCAAGGCGAAAGAATGTTCAAACTACCACACAATTGCACTTGTCTCACATGCTAGCAAAGTAATGCTCAAAATTCTCCAAGCCAGGCTCCAACAGTACATTAATCATGAATTTCCAGATGTTCAAGCTGGATTTAGAAAAGTCAGAGGAACCATTAATCAAGTTGCCTATATCCTTTGGATCATAGAAAAAGCAGGAGAGTTCTAGAAAAATATCTACTTCTGCTTTATTGACTGTACCAAACTCTTTGACTGTGTGGATCACAACAAACTGTGGAAAATTCTGAAAGAGATGGGAATACCAGACCACTTGACCTCTCTCTTGAGAGACCTGTGTGTAGGTCAGGAAGCAACAGTCAGAACCAGACATGGAACAGCCGAGTGGTTCCAAATATGAAAAGGAGTATGTCAAGGCTGTATATTGTCACCCTGCTAATTTAACTTTTATGCAGAGTACATTATGAGAAATGCTGGACTGGATGAAGCAGAAGCTAGAATCAAGATTGCCAGAAGAAATATCAGTAACCTCAGATATGCAGATGACACCACCCTTATGGCAGAAAGTGAAGAACTAAAGAGCTTCTTGATGAATGTGAAAGAGGAGAGTGGAAATTTTGGTTTAAAACTCAGCATTCAGAAAACTAAGATCATGGGCATCCAGTCACATCATTTCATGATGAATAGATGGAGAAACAGTGGAAACAGTGAGATATTGTATTTGGAGAGGGGGACTCCAAAATCACTGCTACGGTGACTGCAGCCTTAAATTATAAGATGCTTGCTTCTTGGAAGAAAAGCTATAACCAAACTAGAGAGCATATCAAAAAGCAGAGACATTTCTCTGCCAATAAAGGCCCATCTAGTCAAAACTATGGTTTTTCCAATAGTCATGTATAGATGTGAGAGTTGGACTATAAAGAAAGTTGAGCACTGAAGAACTGATGCTTTTGAACTGTGGTGTTGGAGAAGACTTTGAGATTCTCTTAGATTGCAAGGAGATCCAACCTGTCAATCCTAAGGAAATCTGTCCTGAATATTCTTTGGAAGGATTGATGCTGAAGTTGAAACTCCAATACTTTCGACCTGATGTGTACAACTGACTCATTGGAGAAGACTGTGATACTGGGAAAGATTGAAGGTGGGAGGAGATGGGAATGAGAGAGGATGAGATGTTTGTATGGCCTCACTCACTTAACGCACATGAGTTTTAGTAAGTTCCAGAAAGTTGGTGATGGACAGGGAAGGCTGGCATGCTGCAGTCCATGGGGCCTCAAAGAGTTGGACACGACTAAGTGACTGAACTGAACTGAACTGATTTGAGTAAATCTGGCATTGAAAATATTGAAACTACAAGTAAGAACATGATAATAATAACAAATTTTATAAACTAGGGTATGATAACAAGAAGCCAGGATCTATCAGGACTGGGATGCACTTTTATCTATAACTCAGGAGGTCAATTATATATTAGAATTTGATGAGTATGAATAAATTAATGAAACAAATATGAAGAAACCTCAGCTGTATTGACGTTTCTTACTAAACGTCTTACTAAACTATCTTTTGACTAAAGTCAAAAGATAACTTGCTAAAATAAAAGAAATCTTTTGCAAAAAAAAAACTCTAGTAAGTTTAAAGAAAATATTAATCATATATTCACTGAGAATTTATTTTAACTTGAATCCTATGGCAAGTAATATAAAAGCACAATATATATATATGATAGTTCAGTTCAGTTGCTCAGCCATGTCAGACTCTTTGTGACCCTATGAATCGCAGCACGCTAGGCCTCCCTGTCCATCACCAACTCCCGAAGTTTACTTAAACTCATGCGCATCGAGTCGGTGATGCCATCCAGCCATCTCATCCTCTGTCGTCCCCTTCTCCTCCTGCCTAAAATCCCTCCCAGCATCAGGGTCTTTTCCAACGAGTCAACTCTTCGCATGAGGTGGCCAAAGTATTGGAGTTTCAGCTTCAACATCAGTCCTTCAAATGAACACCCAGGACTGATGTCCTCTAGGATGGGCTGGTTGGATCTCCTTGCAGTCCAAGAGACTCTCAAGAGTCTTCTCCAACACCACAGTTCAAAAGCATCAATTCTTTGGCACTCAGCTTTCTTCACAGTCCAACTCTCACATCCATACATGACCACTGGAAAAACCATAGCCTTGACCAGATGGACCTTGGTTGGCAAAGTAATGTCTATGCTTTTTAACATGCTATCTAGGTTTGTCATAACTTTTCTTCCAAGGAGTAAGCATCTTTTAATTTCATGGCTGTAGTCGCCATCTGCAGTAAATATATAGATAAGGTAGTCCCAATTCTTGGTAAATTTAAATGTTATTTAGAGAAAATAAATAAGCAATGATACTTTTTTCCCCTGTAATATCCTCATTTTGCTGTACTCATTATGATCTCCCTACTCATCTCTCTAAAGTCTTAAAATAATTGTGATTTGCATACATACTTATTTATATAAGTTAAAGATATATATATATATATGTATATATATATATATATAAAATATTTCACTTCTATTTATCGTAGGCCCTTTGAATGGAATCCTTTCCTGGAAGTAGCAAGGAGATAATTAAGGCAGAAATATTTTCAAGTTTTTTGAGCAATCAGGCTTATTATCAGAACTCATAATATTAATCGAATAAAATCTACAGTGTGTCTCTCACACTGGATTACCACAGTCATCTACAGCCTGGATTACCTCCTATTCCACCAACTAGAAAAGCTAAAGTAACCCAGAAGGCATCATCTTCTATTACTATGTATCTTCTCTGTGTGATTTTAATCTTTTACCACTATTCAAATACCTCTTAAATTCCTCTATAAACATGTCCCCAGCATGATCTCCTCGACTTTTTAGCTATTTGCTTCATTAGTATGTTTTTTTCTTTTTTAAATTATGTTTTGTTAGTGTCAGAAAGTTACCCTGAACATGGACGTCCAGAAGCGATAACTGCACAGTGTGGCTTCATTTGGAATTCTGTGCCAATTAGATGGATTTCAACTCATAGTTCACCACATTCATGCACTGGAACTATGAAAGTACTGTGTATATTCTCCTTATCTTGTTCATCCCTGCCAATATCTCCTCTTATTTCAGTGATGTTATGCTTCCTATCTCTTTTTCTAACTAAATCTAAGGCATTTTCCTATGGATTATGATAACTACTATTTACATATTTATTTCTAAAAATTGCATTTCCCTGTAAACTGTAGCCTAAATTTGTCTATTTCAAACTTTTTTATTTTAAACAGTGATGGTTATCATTCCTCTGTGACTTTAATTTTGAGGGGAGGGGAGGTTACATGAGCTCCAAAAAAGATCAAATTAAATATTTTAATGATCTTGCTGTGACAAAGTGTGCCTGGCTAACGTTGATCCAGAAGACACTTTTTTTCCTGAACAAGAGACATTTGATGTTCTTTTTCAGTCCTGGGTTGTCAGACTTTGAAGTGACGCTGGGATTATGGCCTAATTCTGAGTTCAAACAGTAGAATTCTTTTGGAAAACATATATATGTTGTAATTGGAAAATCTGAAACAAAGTTTGAGTCAACCTTTAGAGTGCAAAAAAGAGTTATTAAAAAACACTCAGGAGCTGGCAAATAACAAATTTAGAAGCAGAATGACATTGCTTCATTTTAGTTATTAATCCCATGAAATATTGTCACATTATAACATATGTTTATCTTACCTTAAATGTTTAGCAAATTTTAGAATGTATAAATTTAGACTATAATATGTCTCTAACATCTACTTAGATAACTATAGTTTGTTCTACTTTTAGATCCTCACAACTGTTGGAAATTACATGAACTGTTTCCAGAAAACTAGGAGACAACATATTGTCCATTCCATCTCCACATATTCTCAAAGAAACAACTCATGAAAAATTAACAAATTAATTTCCTTTATGTCACTGCATTTTTTAAAGAAATTCTACATAGAAAACTTTGAATTGGTAAATAAATAAGTTAGAACAATCAAAAA
The DNA here is from genome assembly GCF_023699985.2 of Odocoileus virginianus. Taxonomy (NCBI): domain Eukaryota; kingdom Metazoa; phylum Chordata; class Mammalia; order Artiodactyla; family Cervidae; genus Odocoileus; species Odocoileus virginianus. The sequence continues at coordinate 62,401,217 of NC_069684.1, forward strand.
TATTTTCTAGTTATCTATGGTATATGTAAATTCTTTGGATTGAAATAAAGCATAGAAACAATAGCAGTACTTTAATAAGATTTAAGACAAATTGAAGTATGACTCATGCACTAGGGATATGGCAATATGTCATATCTATCTACAGGTAATTAATGAAAAACAATTGTGGACAAGAAGACTGAACAAATGTAAGAAGTCCCACCTCACTCCCCAAATATGTATGTCAAAATGATACAGTCAATACATATAATTTTGAAAGTTTTAATTCAATAAAATTTTTCTGGATATCAAAAATTAATAGCTAAACCACAGAGTGATTAGCAATTGTCCATGATTAATCTGATGGGGGCAAAGATCAGATGCACTCTTGAGTGATTATAGTGAAAATGCCATCATAGAAAAATTGCAGTTTAGGCCACAGGACTGGAGCAGGGATGAAATATTTGGGATGGGGCCAAAATGCATCTATCACACCCATAAAAGAAAACTTGATACTTTCTTCCTAGTATTTTAACATCATTGTGGAGGTTAGTCTGTGGGTAGAAATGAACTTACCTTTGAGAAATTACAATCCCAGCCTCAAATATTTGAGTCACAGGGGAATATTAATATAATTCAAGAGGTGCAAAAGGTCAAAAAGAAAATGAACGATCAAGGAAAGGAGAGATAATAGAGCAAAATAAAATATGTAAATAATGCTTATGTTTAAAATACTCTATCAGTTTGAAAACGTAGATCACAAAACAATAAAATGAAAATGCAGAAATTGTATTGGTGAATATTAAATGATCACTATAGTTCTTAAAATATACTAAAATTAAAAAGTACAATATATTTTTTAAAACTTTGGGAAAGTAGGTAATTCAGAGGATTAAAAAATGTTTAAACATGCAAATCTTTAGCTTTAAAATTGGTACTTTATTTATATTCTTTCATATATTCATCTATTTAGTCATCATTCATTTATTCCTCTATGTATACAATACATATATCTACATAATTATTAACAGTTTTGGCTAACATTAACAAATTATATTTTATTCTGATTTAAATATAGAACTTTTGGAATTTAAAAACTTAAAAATATTGAAAGTAAGCAGTGGTATAAAATACAGTATATATTACACATATCTTTTAATATCTTTTCCAGAAGTCTTTTTTCCTTATATTTAAAAATGTTATTTACCTGAATAATGCATTTTTATGTAATGTGAGGAAGAAGTCAAATTTTGTTTTAGTCCAGGTGTACATTTAATTATGAAATCACAATTTTTTAAAACAAAAATAGCTTTCTCATTGAATTATAAAGAAAACTTTTGTTACATATCAAACTCAGAAATATAAACTTAGGAATGGTGCTATAAGAATAATAGGATATTTGGAAAATAAATATTTAAATTTATACATTTTTTAAACATGCAGAAATTTTTTAAAAAATGAAAATCAAAGTGAATGGGAAACTATTTTTAAAGGTGCATTAAAGATAAATAGTTCTACTAAAATATACAGAAATTTTTCTATCAATTGTAAGGGAAAGGTAACAATATCTAAAGAAAAGTGAATCAAAGAACTTTGACTAGAAATTTCACAAAATAAGCACAGCAGCACATACATTTAAAGGTACTTTCAATATCTCTACTTGTAAGGAAATTTCCAGATAACTTCAAATTAAAAGTTCACAAATACAAAAGCCAAACAATTTTAGTTTTGGAGCTCTATATGAAGAAATAGAACATACTGTTATGATAATTCAAGAATGATACATACAAGAACTACATAAAGATCAATTAGAAAAGATTTAGTCAAATCTTTGTCGAGTAGATGCTAAGAATTCTCATGTTACATTGTTTATGGAGAAAAAGTAACTTCTCTGTGGAATGATCCAACGTTTGTAAAATAGAAAAGGGAACAATTTCTCATTTTTTTGTGTATGTGCACATATGTGTGAAAGTTATGAGCATGGCGTTATTGCTACTTTTGAGTGGTAGAGGGCTCCCCTTGTCGCTCAGCTGGTGAAGAATCTGGCTGCAGTGTAGGAAAGCCCCCGTTCGATTCCTGGGTCAGGAAGATGTACTGGAGAAGGGATAGGCTGCCCACTCCGGTGCTCTTGGGCTCCCCAGTGGTTCAGCTGGTGAGGAATCTGCCCGCAATGTGGGAGACCTGGGTTCGGAAGATCTCTTGGAGAAGGGAATAGCTACCCACTCCAGTATTCTGGCCTGGAGAATTCCACGGGCTGTATATCCATGGGGTCGCAAAGAGTCACACATGACTGAGCAACTTTCACTTAAGAGTGACAAAGGATGGAAAGGAAGAAGATTGGGAAAGGAAAACAAGATAAAAGATATCAAAGAATTGGAAAGGAAGATATAAAATTGTCTGTTTTTATGTATGGAAGCTGGATTATTTTTTAACGAAAACAACATCAAACCATGTATAAGAAATACATACGCATTGAATAGGTGCATGGTAAAGTTTACAAGTTAAGACTGATAAAAATGTTTGATTGAGATCTAGCAAAGCTAGTCTTGGACTTTCACCATCTTAATATACAGTTTACAATAAGCTAATATTTTTTAAAAAATGATACATTACTTTTTGTCTTATACATGTTTTGCATATTTAGACATCTTGTTAAACTAAAGAGGTCAGTTAAGTCTAAATATATCCATAAAAGTTATCCCTGTTCATTTCAGTTCAGTCACTCAGTCTTATCTGACTCTGTGACCCCAGGGACTGTGGCACGCCAGACTCCCTGTCCATCACCAACTCCCTGAGCTTACTAAAACTCATGTCCATTGAATCGGTGATGCCATCCAGCCATCTCATCCTCTGGTGTCCCCTTCTCCTCCTGCCCCCAATCATTCCCAGCATTAGGGTCTTCTCCAATGAGTCAACTCTTCACATCAGGTGGCCAAAGTATTGGAGTTTCAGCTTCAACATCAGTCCTTCCAATGAACACCCAGGACTGATCTCCAGGATGGACTGGTCAGATCTTCTTGCAGTCCAAAGGACTCTCAGGAGTCTTCTCCAACACCACAGTTCAAAAGCATCAATTTTTCAGCACTCAGCTTTCTTCACCAACCAACTCTCACATCCATATATGACCATTAGAAAACTATAGCCTTGACTAGACAGACTTTGTTGGCAAAGTAATGTCTCTGCTTTTTAATATGCTATCTAGGTTGGTCATCACTTTCCTTACAAGGAGTAAGTGTCTTTTAATTTCATGGCTGCAATCACCATCTGTAGTGATTTTGGAGCCCCCAAAATAAAGTCTGACACTGTTTCCACTGTTTCCCCATGTATTTCCATGAAGTGATGGGACCAGATGCCATGATCTTAGATTTCTGAATGTTGAGCTTTAAGCCAACTTTTTCACTCCCCGCTTTCACTTTTATCAAGAGATCAAGTTCTTTGCTTTCTGCCATAAGGGTGTTGTCATCTGCATATCTGAGGTTATAGATATTTCTTCCTGCAACCTTAATTCAATTTGTGCTTCATCCAGTCCAGCATTTCTCATGATGTATTCTACATATAGGTTAAATAAGCAGGGTGACAATATACAGCCTTGACATATTTTTTTCCCAATTTGGAAAATTTCCCAACTGGAAAAAATTCTCCCAGTCTGTTGTTCCATATCCAGTTCTAACTGTTGCTTCCTGACCTGCATAGAGATTTCTCAGGAGACAGGTCAGGTGGTCTGATATTCCCATCTCTTGAAGAATTTTCCACAGTCTGTTGTGATCCACACTGTCAAAGCTTTGGCATATTCAATAAAACAGAAATAGGTGTTCTTCTGATACTCTTTTGTATTTTTGATGATCTAACGAATGTTGGCAATTTGATCTCTGATTCCTCTGCCTTTTCTAAATCCAGCTTAAACATCTGGAAGTCCACAGTTCACATACTGTTGAAGCCTCGCTTGGAGAATTTTGAGCATTACTTTGCTAGCCTGTGAGATGAGTGCAATTGTGCAGTAGTTTGGACATTCTTTGGCACTGCCTTTTTTAGGGATTGGAATGAAAACTGACTTTTCCAGTCCTGTGGCCACTGCTGAGTTTTCCAAATTTGTTGGCATATTGAGTGCAGCACTTTCATAGCATCATCTTTTAGAATTTGAAATAACTCAACTGGAATTCATCACCTCTAGTAGCTTTGCTCATAGTGATGCTTTTTTTTTTTTCATTTATTTTTATTAGTTGGAGGCTAATTACTTTACAATATAGTAATGGGTTTTGTCATACATTGACACGAATAGTGATGCTTCTTAAGGCCCACTTGACTTCACATTTCAGAATGTCTGGTTCTAGATGAGTGATCACACCGTCGTGGTCATCTGGGTCATGAAGATCTTTTTTGTCTAGTTTTTCCGTGTATTCTTGCCACCTCTTCTTAATGTCCTCTGCTTCCATTAGGTCCATACCGTTTCTGTCCTTTATTGTGCCCATCTTTGCATGAAATATTCTCTTTGTATCTCTAATTTTCTTGAAGAGATCTCTAGCCTTTCCCATTCTATTATCTCACCACATTTATTAGCCTTTCAAAAACAGCCCAGTCCTGACTATTAGGCCCTTTGGAAAAAAAAATAGCTCCATTGTTTTCTCAGACTAATAAAGATTTTCATTCAAGTTGTCAGCTAGGATAGATATAATAAGAAATCAATTTTAGCTGTAAAATTATAGTTTCATCTTGGCAGTGGTCTAGTAATATCAATTACTTTATTTCTAATTTTGAGATATATAGAATATATAAGTAGGCATTTGAAATTATATAAAAAATTTAAACCAAGGAAATACTAGAACTTAGATTTTATGAAAAAAATCTAGATTTCAGATTATGTTTCTGTTTCCTCAGTAACATATAATTACTCACTTCAATTAACTGATTTGAACCCAATCACCACATTAATTAAATTAATTGACCATATTAAATTATTAAGTTATCTTCTAGCCCTATAAATTCATAATTTTTAACATTTATGATTTTATTGAATTACAATTTTTCAATTATGAAACAATAGACATTATTGCAAAAGTTTGTGTATAAATTTCACTGAGGATGAGAAATACATTGATGCTGTATTTCTGCAGGCCAATTTTTTCCCATACACCTGAGAAGTCATTAATATATTCATTCCCTTTGATCTGGCTATTCTATTCCTAGAAATTTATTTTAAGAAAATAATTAGAAACCGTTGGAAAGTTTGTCAACAAGAACTTTTGCCACATGTTATATGCGTGTTCATGTGTGCTAAGTCGCTTCGGTTGTGTCTGACTCTTTGTGACCCTATGGACTCTTCTGTCTATAGGAGTTTCCAGGCAAGAATACTGGAGTGGGTTGCCATGCCCTCCTCCAGGGGACCTTCCTGACCCATGGGTCCCCGAACCCACGTCTTTTATGTCTCCTGTGTTTTGGCAGGCTGGTCCTTTACCACTAGCACAACCTGGAAGCCCCACTACATATTTTATACTATAACATAAAAAGAGAGATTAATATAAGGTACTTAACTGATAGTGTATGAAATCATTTTATAGGATATTCTTAAGCCTAGAAACAGAATAAACTTGTGTTTGAAAACAATGTTAGTTAAAACAGATAATGTATAATTTTATTTCTTTCCAGGTGATGTACCTCTAAATTCAAAACATGTAATACAATTGCTAGCTTAAAAGAAGTACAATAAATATACGAAACATCCCAAAGTGAAGAAACATGGGAGAAATAGCGTAAATGAATAAATGTACTATCTGGAAGGGGCAATATTAAAGCAGTTACTGAATAAAACATTTAACAATTGTTGTAACTAATTGTTTTTTTTAATAATACATACCCTACTACCCCTATATTTATTACCATTACCTGATTCTCAGATCACTTGCTGCATAAGTTTCTACCTGCTATCTACACTAATCTGGACTCTGCAGTGCCAGCCTTTTAACCTAACAAGCTCCTGTAAGTGCTTTTAGGCTAGGAAATTCCATAACATTGCAAGTTAGGCCAACAGCTTCTATAATCCTCTCAAAGTTTGTTAAATATAATTCTCCTTATTTTATGTGATGTTTTAAAAATTTGCAAAGATCTTAACTTCTGTATAAAGTGACTTTATCCCCAGATCCCAGAAATGTTCTGTTCCACAAATGTTTATCATCATTACCGTAGAGACAGACACAGGAAATATTAGCAGTAATCAACTATTTCCACTCAAAACTCAAGCTAATTTCACCCAATTACCTGTTGAATCTATTGCTAAATGAACATTGATGAAAAAGAGAAAATGAGAGTAGGGGAAAGATAAGGGAAATCAAAAGAGACATTATTAACCAAAAAAGAAATAAATTCTCAAGCCTGAATGCCATGCCACTGAATATTGTAAAAGATTTTTAAGTTTACAGCACCATAAGAAAGAAAAATTAACATGAAATTTCAGAACACTATCAATAAAGACTTACAAATGAGAAGAGAGAGAAGAGAGAGAGAAAAAAGTAATATCCTCCAGTTCTAAGCTTATGAGAATCTCATAAATCCCATACAATAGGCATGTTAGTAAAAGCATACCATTTGGTGATACAAAGTTCCTCAGGAAAAATCTTAGCTTTGATGTAATATGTGCAGATATAGAGATAGAATTCTTCACATTTGATAAAAACTGACCAGATAGAAGCCATTCTTCAACAAACTGTTATGGTGTACAAAGTAATGAATCAGAAAAACTTGTGCCAATGAAAAACCTCTGGACACAAATTACTAGAAAAATACTTTTTAAAATGATTAATAGAAATTCATGTCATAGTAACTGAGCTTTGAGGGGCATTATATGTATGAGTGTACTTGTGTGTTCATGTATATGTTTAATTGTTTTGAAACTGATGTCATTATTATTAGATCATATAAATCCTTAATTCTTGTAAACCATTTATTGATCTTTACAATTCCTATGTTGCACAACTCTTTCAGATATCATCAAATGTAAAGTAAAACCTGAAAGGATTTAATACCTGGGATCAAGGTAAATTATTAACAATATTTGTTCTTCAGTAAAAGCCCCTGATGCTGGAAAAGATTGAGGGCAGGAGGAGAAGAGGCCTACAGAGAATGAGATGTTTGGATGACATCATTGACTCAGTGGACATGAGTTTGAGCAAACACAGGGAGATAGTAAAGGACAGGAAAGCCTGGTGTTCTGCAGTCCATGGGGTCTCAAAAAGTCAAATATGACTTAGCTACTGAACAACAATGAACAAATTTATTGGTAGTGATGTCCACATAAGTAAGGAGCTTTTCTGATTTGTTTATATAATTAACTTAAAATCCTTGTTTAAGTCTCCATCTATGTTTGTAAGAAGGAGACTGCTGCTGCTGCTGCTAAGTCACTTCAGTCGTGTCTGACTCTGTGTGACCTCCTAGATGGCAGCCCACTAGGCTCCTCTGTCCCTGGGATTCTCCTGGCAAGAATACTGGAGTGGGTTGCCATTTCCTTCTCCAATGCATGCATGCATGCTTACATGCTAAGTTGCTTCAGTCGTGTCCAACTCTGTGCAACCCCAATTTAGACTAACTTCTGTTTTTCTGGCCTTGTGGGAAATACTATTTGGAGTCCTTGGTTATTCTATATTATGTCTTATACTTATACCACTGATGTATCTGTGTCCTCAACACTTTGCTATCCTGAAGTGGAAGTGGAAGTATTTGTTGCTCAGTCATGTCCAACTCTTTGCAACCCCATGGACAAGTAGCCTGCCAAGTAGCCCACCAGGCTCCTCTGTCCATGGAATCCTCGAGGCAAGAATACTGGAGTGAGTTGCCATTTCCTTCTCCAGGGGATATACCCAATGCAGGGATCAAACCCAGGTCTCCCACATTGCAGGTGGATTCTTTACTTTCTTAACCACTGGGCTATCCTAGGGAGTATAGATTATTTTCACTGGGCTGTGTGTTGGATGGTGTAACTGGTAGCCTGTTCTATTGGAACAAGTCATTCATGGTGATTGCTTAGCCATTCTAAAGAGTGTTATTTTCATCTTCATTCTAGCTGGTGCTGCTGAATTTCAAAGAACCATTTGCCTTCTCCATCGGCACAGTCACTTTACCTCACACCTCAGGCAGGCACATGAAGTTTATTCCTCAGCTGTCACATTCTTTCTCAAAGGATTATTTGAGAATTAATATATATTTTCAAATGGATAAGTACCATGAAGAATTAGGTTACTGGTCTCTGATTCACACATTACATAGCTATGTCTAACTTAATTTGATCAAGATCATATTGATTTAGGGCTTCTCTGAGAAACACGTAACCTCCAAAATCTATGTCAAGATATAAAGCAATAGGTCCTGTGTCAGTTTGCTTGGGCTTCCAAAAGTTTTACTACAGACTAGGTGGATTAAAATATAGAAATGTAACTTTTCATAGTTCTATGGGCTGGAAAGCCCAATAATGAGGGGTCAGCAAGTATAATTTCTCCTGAGGTCTCTGTTCTCAGATTGCAAATTTCTGTCATCTTGCTGTGTCTTCACATGGTATTTTCTCTGTGAACATGTTTAACCAGCTATTCTTCCTCTTCTTATAAGAAACCACCATTATGTATTTCTCTCATATCCTTATGATTTCCAGGTGGATCAGTAGTAAAGCCAAATTCAGACTAAATTGAAGAAAGTAAGAAAACCCACTAGACCATTCAGGTATGACCTAAATCAAATTACTTATGACTATACAGTGGAAGTGAGAAATAGATTTAAGGGATTAGATCTGATAGATAGAGTGCCTGAAGAACTACGGATGGAGGTTCATGAAATTGTACAGGAGACAGGGATCAAAAATATCCCCAAGATAAAGAAATGCAAAAAAGCAAAATGTCTGTCTGAGGAGACCTTACAAATAGCTGTGAAAACAAGAGAAGTGAAAAGCAAAGGAGAAAAGGAAAGATATACCCATCTGAATGCAGAGTTCCAAAGAATAGCAAGGAGAGATAAGAACGCCTTCCTCAGTGATCAGTGTAAAGAAACAGAGGAAAACAATAGAATGGGAAAGACTAGAGAATTCTTCAAGAAAATTATACATATCAAGGGAACATTTCATACAAAGATGGGCACAATAAAGGACAAGAATGATATGGACCAAACAGAAGCAGAAGATATTAAGAAGAGGTGGCAAGAATACATGGAAGAACTATACAAAAAAGATCTTCATGACCCAGATAATCATAATGGTGTGAAGACTCACCTAGAGCCAGACATCCTGGACTGCGTAGTCAAAAGGGACTTAGGAAGCATCACTAGGAACAAAGCTAGTGGAGGTGATGGAATTTCAGTGGAGCTATTTCAAATCCTAAAAGATGATGCTGTGAAAGTGCTATACTCAATATGCCAGAAAATTTGGAAAACTCAGCAGTGGCCACAGGACCGGAAAAAGTCAGTTTTCATTCCAATCCCCAAAAAAGGCAATGCCAAAGAATGTTCAAACTACTGCACAATTGCACTCATCTCACACGCTAGTAAAGTAATGCTCAAAATTCTTTAAGAGAGGCTTCAACAGTATGTGAACTGTGAACTTCCAGATGTTTAAGCTGGATTTAGAAAAGGCAGAGGAACAAGAGATCACATTCCCAACATACATCGAATCATTGGAAAAGAAAGTTCCAGAAGAACATCTACTTCTGTTTTACTGATTATGCCAAAGCCTTTGACTGTGTGGATCACAACAGACTGTGGAAAATTTTTCAAGAGATGGGAATACCAGACCACCTGACCTGCCTCTTGAGAAATCTGTATGCAGGTCAAGAAACACCAGTTAGAACTGGACATAGAACAACAGACTGCTTCCAAATTGGGAAAGGAGTACGTCAAGGTTGTATTTTGTCACCCTGCTTATTTAACTTAGATGCAAAGTATATCATGAGAAACGCTGGGCTGGATGAAGCACAAGCTGGAATCAAGAGTGCCAGAAGAAATATCAATAACCTCAGATATGCAGATGACTCCACCCTTATGGCAGAAGTGAAGAGCTGAAGAACCTCTTGATGAAAGTGAAAGAGGAGAGTGAAAAAGCTGGCTTAAAGCTCAACATTCAGAAAACAGAGATCCTGGCATCCAGTCCCATCACTTCCTGGCAAATAGATGGGGAAACAGTGGCAGGCTTTATTTTTTTGGTCTCCAAAATCACAGCAGATGGTGACTGCAGCCATGAAATTAAAAGGCGCTTAATCCTTGGATGAGAAGTTATAGCCAGCATATTAAAATCGGACATTACTTTGCCAACAAATGTCTGTCTAGTCAAAACTTGATTTTTCCAATAGTCTTGTATGGATGTGAGAGTTGAACTATAAAGAAAGCTGAATGTCAAAGAATTGATTTTTTGAATTGTGGTGTTGGAGAAGACTCTTGAGAGTCCCGTGGACTACAAGGAGATCCAACTAGTCCATCCTAAAGGAAATCAGCCTTGAATATTCATTGGAAGGACTGTTGTTGAAGCCGAAACTTTGATACTTTGGTCTCTTGATGTGAAGAACTGTCTCATTTGAAAAGATCCTGATGCTTGGAAAGACCCTGATGCTTGGAAAGATGGAAGGTGGGAGGAGAAGGTGACGACAGAGGTTCAGATGGTTGGATGGCATCATTGATTCAATGAACATGAGTTGAGTAAACTCAGGGAGGCCTGGCATGCTGCAGTCCATGGGATCGCAAAGAGTCAGACATGACTGAGTGACTGAAAAAGAATCCACCTGCCAATGCAGAAGACACAGGAGAGCTGGGTTTGCTCCCTGGGTTGGGAAGATGCCCTGGATGAGAAAATGACAACACACTCCCGTATTCTTACCTGGAGAATCTCATGGGCAGAGGAGACTGTATATGGTCGCCAAGAGTCAGACATAACTAAGCATGCACTAACAACCTTATTTACTTTTTTAAAGATCTTATCCTTGAACATAGTGATATCATAGTTTAAAGAAATTAAAGTTTAAACATATGAATTGCAGAACAATGGGATTTCAGTCTGTAAGTTTCAATGTTCTTAATTAGTCAACACAATTCAATATTTTGAAAAACCAGTGGATACACCCAGGGACCTGACTCACATTTTCCTCAATGAATAGCCACTTCTGTAAGTCCAGTGAAAACTCCAAATGCTCCAGCAGCCCAATCTTTTCTCCAGAATTACCTGAATACTTTATGCCTCAGTAAATGAAACTGCAGTTATGACTGCTGGAGGCCTCCTTGACCCTGTTCTGATTCTATGACAGGCTTGGTTTGTTAGGATTAATCATATTTTCTCTCTTTCCTATGACAAGGATTTTAATAAGACTTTTAGATGATCCATACTGCCTAAGATGACAAATATTTAAAGGCATTAAAGTATTAGTATAATAAGTAAAATGTGATTTAGTCAATGTTTATTGGTGTTCTTATTGCCTATTTGGGCAAAGACTGAAATTAGAATTTCAAATTAAGTAAGTTGTTAATTAACATGCCATATATATAGAAAGAGTGGCTTAAAAAAATTATAAACAAGAACTAAATTATGCTGCTTACAAGAAACTCAATTTCACTTAAGAAACCATGAAGTGGAAAGTAGTCAAAAACGATATTGTAAACAAGGAGTAACCAAAAGAAAGCATGAGAGGCTGTATTTATATCACACAAAATAGATGACTGTAAATGCAAAACTTTCACATGGGACAAAAAAGGCCACTAGATAATGAGTAAAAGGTCAATTCATCAAGGAGATATAATGACTGTAAAAATATATTCACCCAACATTGAAGTACATAAATATATAAGGCAAATGCTAACAGAACTGAAGGAAAAAAATAGACAGCAAGCAGTACAATAATGATGGAAACTTCAATATCCCACTCTCAACATTGAATCATCCCAACAGGAAAATCAATAAGAAAACAGCAGACTTGAATAAGCCTTTGATCAAGTGGAACTGAGAGATATATACATAAGATTATATCCAACAGCAGTAGAATAAACATTCTTTTCAAGTGCTCACAGAACATTCTCAGGATAGATCAGACATTAGACTACAAAACAAGCTGTAGTAAATTTAAGAAGACAGAAATAATAACAGGGATCTTTTATAATCACAATGGTAAAGAACTAGAAATCAATAATAGGAGAACAATTGGAAAATTCACAAATATTAAACAAGACAGTGCTGAATAGTCAGAGGCAAAGAAGTCAAAAGGAAAATAAAAAAATACCCTGAGACAAATGAAAATGGAAATACACCATACCAAAAACTTATGGGATGCTGAAAAAGCAATTCTAACAGGGACGTTTATAATGATAAAAGCTTACACTGAGAAAAAAGAAATATCTCAAGTAAACAACCTAAATCAACTCAAAATGGATGAAATACTTAAGCATCATATCTGCAACTGTCAGCCTATTAGAAGAGAAGAGAGGGTTAAAGCGCCTTTATATTCACCTTGGCAGGGATTTTTTTTGTTTTGTTTTTTGGTCTGACACCAAAAGCATAAGTAATAAAAGAAAAAAGAAACAAGTAAGGAATAGTAAGGTAACATCAAACTGAAAGCTTCTGCACAACAAAGGAAACAAGCAGCATAGTGAAGACTCATCTATGGAATGGAGAAATGTACTTGCAAACCACCTATCCTATCTGATAAGGGCTTTACATCCAAAATATATAAGAATCTCAAATAACTCAAAAGCAAAAAAGTAAAGGAAAAAAATTATCAAATTTTACAAATGGACAAGAGATTTGAATATACATATGATCAACAAGTATATGTGCTCAGCATCTTTCAATCATAGAAACGTAAATGAAAATCACAATAAGATATCACTTTACAGTTATTGACATGGTTATTATCAAGAAGAAAAGTTAACAAGTGTTGGCAACAGGGAGCATTAGTACACTGTTGCTGACACTATAAATTGGTGTGACCATTATGGAAAGTGATACAGAGTTTTCTCAAAAGCTAAAAATAGAACTATCATATGACCTAGAAATCCTACTTCTGATTATCCACACACAAAAAAATGAAATCAATATCTTTAAGAAATATATGCATCCTCATGTTCACTATAGTATTATTCACAATATCCAAAGAATGAAAACCAAAATGTCCATTTATGGGCAAATGGATAAATAAAATGTGACATATATATCCAGTGGAATATTATCCAGCCTTACAAAAAGTGGTATTACCATTTGTGACACAAGGATGACTCTGAAAGACACTTTACTAAGTAAAGTGTCTGAAACAGAAAGACAAATACTGCATGGCCCCACTTATATGTGAAATCTAAAAAAGTCAAATTCATAAAAGCAGAATTGAGGGGTTGTTACTACAGGTTGAGAGGTGGGGTAAAATGAGACATGTTGGTCAAAAGTTCCAGTTATGCAGAATGAATAAATTCTGGAGAAATAATGGTGATTATTGTTTAAGATACAGTATTACATGCTTGAAATTTGCAAAGAAAATAGATATTAAGTGTTCTTACTACCAAAAAAGTGTACTTTGTGAGGTGATGGATATGTTACTTATCTTGTTTGTGGTAATTATTTCACAATGTATTTGGATATCAATCTTCATTTTATACATGATAAATATATATAATTTCTGATTGTCAAATATGCATCAATAAATCTGGAGGGGAAAATAATATGGTCATTAAGTCCACACTAGTACTATAATTTTTAAGTGAGCCAAAATACTGGTTTAACTGTTTAAAACAGTTAGTGCTTATTTCTCTGTTACTAATACCTAAAATGATCTTAACAGATGCAATAGAGGCATATGATAACAAGGAATCAAAAATGACTTCAATATTTCAAAAATATTATTCCTTAAGGTCTTATTAAATTATATGTGAGGGTGAACACAATAAACCTGAGAACAAAAATAATCTTTCCCAGTCTTTGTGTGTGTGCCTGTGTTCAATCACTTAGTCGTGCTCGGCTCCTTCAACCCTATGGACTGTAGCCCACCAGGCTCCTCTGTCCATGGAATTTTCCAGGCAAGAATACTGAAACAGGTTGTTGTTTCCTACTCCGGGGACTCTTCCCTACCCAGGGATCAAATCAGCATCTCTTGCATCTCCTGCATTGGCAGGCGGATTCTTTACCAGTAGCACCACAAAATGTGTTATGTTTAACAACATGAATTTATGAAACAAAGAGCTTGGGTTACAATCTTCATCCTCCATAAATTATTTTGAAAGAGCATAATATTTTTAAATTTATTTAAAAACTCCAAACCAAAAATAAATAAATAAAATAAAATAAAGACACCAAATTGTCTATCCACAATTTGGAATTTAGTTCTACTTGTTCATTATTTCTACTTGTTTCATTATTTCAACCAGTATCAATTGCTACTTAATTTACCCTAACTCTGCTTTCCTCTTACTACTATTAGAATTTCCTTTGAAGTTTCCTGGTCATTGAAATGCAGCCCCAGGTGTTGGCTTCTATGTAGCCAATAGTGATTCAGATGTCAATACAACAGACTGAACCATCAGAGTTTCATTAGCTCGAAAAAAGTGATTTATTTAGCTTGCCTTCTAGCAAGTTTGAACATTCAATAGCTGCTAAAAATCTGCAAATAAAATGTCATTCTCTACACTGTGAGCCTTTAAATACTTTTTAACTCAATAGGGTCAAAAAATAGTTTCCTCAAACTGTATTTCAAGCTTTTATAGAAAGTATTGGCTTTTATGGGTCTCCCTTGCAATTCAGTTGGTAAAGAATCTGCCTGAAATGGAGAAGACCCGGGTTTGATCCCTGGGTCAGGAAGATCCCCTGGAGAAGGAAATAGCAACCCACTCCAGTATTCTTGTCAGGAGAACCCCATGGACAGAGGAGCCTGGCAGGCTACAGTCCATAAGGTTGCAAGAATCGGACATGACTTAGAGACTAAACCACCACCACCACCACAGACTATTACAAAATGATAAAAAAGGATAGACCCAAGGAATGATCTTATATCTGTAGTTAGAGTTACAAATTTTCTGTTGAAGGGCGAGGCTGTGTTCCCTCCCTGTTATTTGACCTGAGGCCAAACTACGGTGGAGGTAATGAAGATAATGGCGACCTCCTTCAAAAGGTCCCATGCACACACTGCTACACTCAGTGCCCCCCAGCCATGCGGAGGCCACCACTGACCCACGCCTCCACCAGAGACTCCTGGACACTCATGGGCAAGTTGGGTCAGCCTCTCATGGGGTCACTGCTCCTTTCTCCTGGGTCCTGGTGCAACACGGCCTTCCAAGAGTCTATTTCCCCATCCTGTGTAAGTTCTGGCAGGTCTATGGTGGGTTAATGGTGACCTCCTCCAAGAGGGCTTATGCCATACCCAGGTCTACTGCACCCAGAGCCTCTTCCCCTGCAGCAGACCACTGCTGACCCCTTCCTCCTCAGGAGACACCCAAACACAGTTCTGTCTCAGTCTCTGTGGGGTATCTGGGTCCTGGTGCATACAGGACTGTCTGAGCCCTCTGAGAATCTCTGGCAGGTATGGGGTTTGACTCCAAACATAATTTCACCCCTCCTAATTTCAGTCTCCTGATGGGGCTTCTCTTTTGCCCTTGGATGTGGGGTATCTCCTCAAAGTCACTCCAGCACCTCACAGCCGCTGCTCCAGTGCTGAGCAGCTACATATATATTACCATATGTAAAAATATAAATATGACTGCTTTATTGACTATGCCAAAGCTTTTGACTGTGTGGATCACAACAAACTGTGGAAAATTCTGAAAGAGATGAGAATACCAGCCACCTGACCTGCCTCTTGAGAACTCTGTATGCAGGTCGAGAAGCAACAGTTAGAACTGGACATGGAACAACAGACTGGTTCCAAATCGGGAAAGGAATACGTCAAGGCTGTATATTGTCACCCTGCTTCTTTAACTTATATGCAGAGTACATCATAAGAAATGTTGGGCTGGATGAATCACAAGCTGAAATCAAGATTTCTGGGAGAACTATCAATAACTTTAAATAAGCAGATGACACCACCTTATGGCAGAAAGCGAAGAACT